>NW_022436994.1:13442590-13607531 GCF_009761245.1 Sapajus apella
TTTTTGAGTTGGAGTTTCGCTCTTGTTACCCAGGCTGGAGTGCAATGGCGCAATCTCGGCTCACCGCAACCTCCGCCTCCTGGGTTCAGGCAATTCTCCTGCCTCAGCCTCCTGAGTAGCTGGGATTACAGGCACGCGCCACCATGCCCAGCTAATTTTTTGTAGTTTTAGTAGAGACGGGGTTTCACCATGTTGACCAGGATGGTCTCGATCTCTTGACCTCGTGATCCACCCGCCTCGGCCTCCCAAAGTGCTGGGATTACAGGCGTGAGCCACCGCGCCCGGCCAGTGTTGTGGTTTAAGTAAACTTTTCTCTTCCTTTGCAAAAGATATATTTGAAAATCTTAAGTCACTGGAACATTTTCAAAAGCATATAATATGTAAATAAATCCAGACAGTATATAATCTAAACATTTCTTAGGTTAGATGTAGAGATATTGCTGTTACATAATCATCATTATCAATGTAAGGCCTCCTTAAGTGTGGATGCCAGTTTTCATGCCTGTACTACCATATCCAATCTATCACCTTCATCCAATATCGTTAAATTCCCCCTGGTGCAAATTAAATATCACATATACAATAATAATGCCGGTAACTTACATTAGTATAACATTTAAAATATTTCACTTGTCACATGAACACATAATACAACTCAAATTGCATATATAGGCCAGGAGGATAAGATTGGATTGCTTACATGAAAAATATGCATTTTTGCTAAAATCTAAAAGAAAACTAGCTACTGGTTGATTTTCAAGTACTCCAGAAGTTCTCTATACATACCCTAACAGAGTGTTGCAGGAAAAAATTATTTGCTTCAACGCTTAATTCTTAGTAACATATTGACATATTGAAATTTACAACTTACATTAGGAAAATAACTAAATTGACAGGATTTTCAGGAATTTAGATTTTCGGGGGAAAAAGAAAAACAACAGGCATATCCATATATTAAATGAAGATTTTCCCAGCACTTTGGGAGGCCAAGGTGGGTGGATGACCTGAGGTCAGGAGTTTGAGACCAGCATGCTCAACATGGTGAAACCTCATCTCTACTAAAAATACAAAATTAGCTGGGCGTAGTGACACATCTCTGTAATCCCAGCCTCTTGGGAGGCTGAGGTAGGAAAATTGCTTGAACCCAGGAGGCAGAGGTTGTAGTGAGCAGAGATCACACCACTGCAGTCCAGCTTGGGCAACAGAGTGAGACCCTGTCTCAAAATAAATAAATAAATAAATACAGATTTAAGGTTGAATTTAGTTATATCAGGATTGACAACAGGATTTGTACATAGACTATATGTATCACTTTGTCTATATTTTTGAGGGGTTCATGGTTTCAACTATATACTGGAATTCAAGCATAAAAAATTATATTACAACAGAGTTCCATTGTGTTTAAATAGGAGAGCACCGAAATAAACTTTTGCCTTTTCCCACCTCACACGAAAGGTTGAATGTTGACATTTCCTTTCATATATGAGAAACGTTTAATAAAGGTAAAGAAGAGTAGTCCAAAGAAAATACATGGCTGAAAACTTAGAGGGTGATGCTTGATATTCAAGAAAAGAACAGGAAGAGGCTATGTCATCAGAGGATTTTCCTCCATCTGAAAGAAGGTACCCTGGTTTACTGGGTGAAGGATTTAAACTACTTCAGAAACTGCTCAAATATGAGTATCTCCTCTACTTTTTTTTTAACTCATAAATTCCAGATTTTTCCCCCTGTATGGGCCTTCTTTTAGTCTTCTTTATTATTACCTCCTAAACCCTCTACATAAGGACAAAGAAAACTTAAAAGATAAAGAAGAACATAACTGGCAATGTATATTGGTTTAGAAACCTCTTATTCCAAATAGCTCATTTTTCTTTCAGCTCCATGAATACCCAAATCATTAAAGTCGAATAGATGACTTTATAATAGTTGGTTATTTTTTATTTCAGAAGAAAAACACAGTTTGGGGGTTTTTTTAAATAGCATGTCCCTGAAAGCATTTATATCAAGCTCTTTGGATTCCAGGAAGGAGTTTGAACGTAGAGAGACCAAGAAGCATTTTCAAGCCATTTTTTTGTTTATATAGTTTAGTTTTTTTTTGAAATGAAGAGAATCCAATTCCATAGAAAATATCTTCGTATTTCAGCTGGAATGAGAACCTCTGGTTTGGAGAGTGCACAGTTCTAATCTGATTTAAGACTAAATGTATTTATATGACAGCTCTTTGTATTTGTCTTACTGGAAAATTTCACAACTAAAGATTTAGGAGAAAAAGGATCAGAAAAAAAAATATCTGTAATTCACTACAAATAAAGAGAAATTAACTAATAAAAACTGTTGTTAAATCTCATTGAATCTAAA
This sequence comes from Sapajus apella, assembly GCF_009761245.1. Taxonomy (NCBI): domain Eukaryota; kingdom Metazoa; phylum Chordata; class Mammalia; order Primates; family Cebidae; genus Sapajus; species Sapajus apella. The sequence goes on from NW_022436994.1 coordinate 13,444,949, forward strand.
ATGCCAAATATAAAATCAAATGTCACTTACACATTCCGAGAATGTAGGGACTCTATTGCTATACACTGACAAAGGAGATCATGAAACCCCATTATGCCATTCTGATTATAACTTGAGACAACATAAGCACAAAGAAACTCTGGGATTGGAATGCTAGAGAAAGATGCCCTCCACACCACAGGAAAAACACTACAGCCCCTACCTGTGGCCTGCTTTAACTACATTTGAGTCCCAGCTGTGATCTTGCTCCTCTCCAAGAAATTAACAGCTTACCTTGTGCACCAGGTAGCAGAGAGATGAAACAGGATTGGAACTACCTCTATTGGGAAGGCTGACAGGGAAAACACCTTAGCTAGTACAATGCAGTAAAACAGCCCCAGTTAAGCTTCATTTAGAAAATGTAATCTTTGGGATTATATTATTTGGTTTCAGACTCTACTCCACCTTACTCTCTTGAATTGATTCCAGAATAATTGTTTAAGTCACTAATTTTTTTTAACCTTCCTGCCAGGTCTGCTTTTTCCATCAGTACTAATATATCATTTATATTTTTTTTGAAGAAGAGAAGAAAGCATTAAGAAGATAGCCAAATAAGATGACATATATCTGCTAAAGTCCTGCTATGGAACTGAATTCCTCACATTTGAAATGTGTCCCATGAATGTAAAAGACATAAGCAGTCAGTCCTGATGGCTAAAAAAGGTGAATGAGGTAACAGTAACACTGATGGGCTGTTCGTCTCAAATGTCCCATAAATAGAAATGTTAAATGAATTTTTTTTCAATCTACAGTCTCTCTACTCAAGGAACAAACTCCTCAGTGGTGAGCTGAGGTAACATATTTAATAGAGAATGGCTGGAATTTGAGTTTTCAATTTCATGCTCATATTTGGGAACTTCTTGAAGAAATAAAAAGTCTACTTAAGTGCTTATTTCCAAAGTTTGCTATACAACTCATGAACAGAGGATCACACTTTTCTTTGGTGGGGGTGCTTTTTTATTTTCCACTTTCTAATCGGGCCTACTGAAATGACCTCCCTGTGCTGTAGAGATGATGCAGGACAGTTGGGGAAGAGCTTTACCCCAGGCCTGCTGCTACAACAGCTGGTGGCTTTGGCATTTTCATATAAACATACAAGCCGAAGAAGAATTTCTCCTTTCTAATTGGCCTCATTTCCCCCTTCCTGGGACATTCCACAATGCCACCAACAATGAAGTGCTCAGAAAGGAGGAATCATTTGTTTATGTGAAAATAGATCCGAACTCCACGAGTGAAGGGAAGAAATAACACAAAGCTTCAAAGACCACAAAGAGAAGTTATAATCAAATCTGGATGCTGTTTTTGAGATCTGGCAGTGCTCCTTCATATACCATATGAATGCTCAGTGAGCTGGAGCCAACTGCCCTTCCTTCTAGTCTGGCCGATCTCATTCTCTGTGCAATCCTGGGTGAACTGCTTGCTGAAGCCATGCCACAATATTATCTGTGTCAAGCGTGAGTAACACCCTTAGTGACCACCCACTCTCAAACATGAGCAAACCATTTCACTCTCAGGAGTGCTTCATATAAACTAAGGCTATAGTTTATAAAAGTGTTGATCAAAAAATGCCTTCAGGAGGCAGTATAGCATCGCAATAAAAGGGCATGGATTTCTAATTAACTCAGAAATGAATGCAAAGTCTGGCTCTGTGACTTCCTAGTTAAGTGAACTTCCTCAGACTATTTAATTTATCTGAGGCTGAGTTTGCTCATCTGTGAAATGGGGACTCTAATATCACACTCAGAGAGTCTATGTGCTAATTAAATACTCCTGCATAAAGCACCTAATTCATATTCAGGCTCACTAAGTGTTAGCAAGTGTTATCAGGTGCACCCTACAGTAACTAGTCTTTTACTGCAGTGGCATACACCATCAGGTGTAGCTCCACATACAGTGCAATACAATGCATAGAATTGTTTTGTGCTGACTGGGAGGGGTGGTTCATGCCTGTTATCGCAGCACTTTGGGAGTCTGACATTGGGGGATGAGGTCAGGAGTTCAAGACCAGCCTGGCCAAAATGGTAAACCCCATCTCTACTAAAAACAAATACAAAAATTAGCTGGGCATGGTGGCAGGTGCCTATAATCTCAGCTACTGAGGAGGTTGAGGCAGCAGAATCTCTTGAACCTGGGAGGGGGAGGTTTCAGTGAGCTGAGATGATGCCACTGCACTCCAGCCTGGGCAACAGAGTGAGACTCCATCTCGAAAAAAAAAAAAAGAATTGTTTTATGCTTCTTCCTATCAAAGATATTACTATAATTCAGCCTGGGGGAAAACGTGTTTGGAGGCTTGAGGCAACCCTGAATTACAGCAAATTAGTTTTCTCTATTCTTCAATTTCTGCTCCTAAGAAACATGAAAATGTATGCATCTTTTTTAAAAGAAAAATAATCTGTTGACACGAGGATGTTATCAGGAAGAAAAGTAACTTCGTGAGTCTTTATCCAAATAACACCACTGATTTCTCCATATCATGGCAGCCAAATCACCCCTACTGTTAAATACTGTTTCCCTAATATATTTCAAGTTTCCCTTTTGGTGGTAAAAGCCTGTTTCTTCTCATTTGCCACATTAGGCAATTAATTGGGTATTTATAGGCAGCTATCATAAACCTCACTGTCACTGCTACTAGTCATACATCTTAAATTCCCCACATCTTGCTACTTAAAACCTACCCCTTAATCACCTCATCATCTTTGTCACATTTTTAAAGTTTCCTTCCACTTAATCAACTCCATTTTCTAAGCTAGAGTACGAACAATTGTGCAGAATTCTCCTCGTGCAGCTTTACTGGGGCTCAATGAAGAGGAAATGTTTTCTTCTTAAGTGATTTCTTTAGATCCCAGGATAGTTTTTGCTTCTAGTGCAAGAGCATCACCGTGTGAGCTATTCCTGATCTGCACGTCAGTGTTGCCCTCAATCCATTCCATTATTAATGCCTTTCCTTGTCAAATGAGGTGCTTCTGGTGGGGGCTGAGCCCGCTAGAAGTGAAATCACCACCCCCCACTGGAGGTCTCTTAGCCACACCAGCTCTCTGGGCCATGCTCCTGGCCCACCCTCTCCTGCCCAATGTTCATGGGTGTTCAGCTCTCACAGCAGAAAGAACCCAACTCTGACATTCCTCGGGACCATTGCTCCCTTGAGCTAAAAAAACAAGAGAAAATCCTGACCCTTGGAGGACGGTCAGTTTTCTTATTTGATTTCCTCTTCCTTTGTTAGCATAATCCAGCCAATTTCTTCAATAAATGACCATTACAACTTGTCTCATGTGGCTCCAAGGGACACATGTTCCTAGTGGGGTGACCCACAAATCATTTTTCCACAGGATCTTAATGAGCGATCAGAGGGAAAAAGGGCTCTGCTGTCAAATAACTTCAGGAAAGATGGTCTTCAGTATCTCCCTCTTAGAGAGGCAAACACATCTTAAGCTATCAATGCTTCTGAGAAATATCAAAGTAAAGAAAACTCACTGACGTTTGCTTAATGCAGGTTTCCCAAAGTTGTTTGACAAAAGGGTCATTTTGCGGTGGGACAACTATTACTATTTCAGCAAACTAGGGTCCTCTAGGCAGGGAACGTTTAGTAAATGTTCTATCATGGACCCCTCCCTAACTTCCCCTAAACAAGCTGTTACAGTCTCATCTATGACCTCTGCATTTTCACCTGCATGGTCTGTCTGAAAACAATGACTTTGGAGGAGGCTTTCACACTGCATGGTCTCCGCTGACTTTATGCACAAAATATTTATCCAAGAGCTCCTACTTGGAAAACAGACAAAGGGGTCAGTTTGGCCTTGCACACATCTGGCAGTGACAGTCCCAGGATCTCACAGTCCACACTGTGTCTTATTTGATTGGTTACTGTCACATGCCCCATTACACATTGCTTATTTTCAGCCAGGACTTGGCACTGAATAAACACTAGATAAATATTTGTTGAACAAAAGAGTGACTTGTTTTAGTGTAGTCCTGAAAGAAATATGCATGATTGTTTCAAGGTTTAATGGTTGAAAAATTAATCATGTGGCTAGTTTTATTTTTCCCCAAGACTACTTATTACTGTAGATGAAGATATGAATTTATTAACTATCTATACTGTGTTTCCATGTGATTTCTTCTATGTGCTGGGTACTGGACATATATTATTATTTAATTATTGTGAGTTGCAGTATTTGCTCTTCCTGTTACAGATAAGAAAGCTGCCACTGAAACACATGAGATAGGGTGTCAATTATATCCAAGCACAAATTGCAAAACCAGGTTTTGAGCTCAGGACTCAGTGACTAAACCTATATGCTCTCCATTCTAGCCTGTTTTGTATGCACACCACACATACCTCCTACATGTATACATGAAAACATCATAGAAGTTAATTAATATTTTTACAAATCATGTTTTTATTATAGCTGAAAATATATATAGCATAAAATTTACCATTTTAGCCATTTTTTTAAGTGCACACTTTAGTGGCACTAAGGACATTCACATTGTTGCGTAACTTCACTGCCATCAATCTCCAGAACTTTGTCATCTTCCCAAAGTGAAACTCTGTACTCTGTAAATGCTAACTCCCAATACCCTTCCCCCTCTAGCCCCTGACAACCACTAGTCTACTTTCTGTGTCTATGACCTTGACTACTCTAGATACCTTATATGAAATCACACAGTATTTGTCACTAATTTATTTTTAAATTTTTCTGGCCATAGAATCAACCACATGCTTGGGGAAGAAAAATCATCTTAACTGTATTATACCAATACAACATTGTTTGCTGTTTAATTAATGCTGCTTGAAGGAATCGAGCTCTAACTTTGAAATAAAACCAGCCCCAGGTGAGCAAGAGGAAATTTGCCCACACAGCACCATGGCCACAGAGATCACTGGAAAGACAAAAATCCTGGGTGATTCCAGGAGGCAGCTTAATATCTTAGGTCTTTTGATAATCGAAATCTGCATATATAACCCAAACATGTTTTCTTTATTCCCCTTCCAAAAAGTATTTCTGTTAATGTGTGAAAACAGTACAAGTAGGGGGAAATGTAGTCCACATGTTTTGGTGTATTTACACTTATATGCTCCTGAGAATATCAGAATGGCCTAACAATACATTTTCTGATGCCCGCTCCTTCTTCTTCTTCTTTTTTTTTTTTTGTTAATAGAAACACAATTACAAACTTTGTAAAAAGCAAAAAGAAAAATGTATTCCTAAAATAGGTAATCCTAACATAGATAGGCTGAATCAAACTTTAAATACTTAAGATGTAAATATTATTTAAATAAATTTCCAGACTGATTTTCAAATAAAACATTTAAAATATATCCAGTAGCCTTTCAATTAGAGACTAATGTAAATAAGGTTTTAAATAAACTCAATAGTTAGTTCAACTTCCCTTTTTGACTCAATTTTAGGAGATAACGGTAAATAAAGAAAAAGGAATAGATTTAAAATATACTCAGGGCTGGGTTTGAATTGCAACACTAACATTGGTTGGTGTAGCAACATTCAGTGAATCTGCATTTTCTCATCTGTAAAATGGACATAGTAATATGGCTTACTGACTTGTCCTGGAGAAGAAACAAATGGTGTACATAAAGTATTCATATACATACCACATATACAGAAGTACTAACCAGATGTTTATTTACTTACATTCCCTCCTCTCAAATTTGAATGCTCCACAGCAACTATGACATTAGAACCTATTCACAAGATATAGTTATATGCAGCACAGTGAAGTGCATTTTTCCATTAAATTAAAAGGATGAAAAGACTAATCCCGTTAGAACAAGAAAACAAGGCGCTAGAAGCTGAAGTCAGTTACTTAAGGTCACACATGAACTTGAAGGCCCAGCAACAAAGAGAAAGCAGAATTAGTCTCTGTTGCTGATATTCATTAAGTCTAGGGAGGGTAGTGCTTCTCTAGCTTTTTGTGGCTTCAGCATCTTCTTTGTACACTTTCATTTCACCACATCCCCACCTCAAATGCCCAAAGTGTCCGGTTATTAATTTTGTTCATTTTTAATTTGATTAAAATTTGGTTTTTGCTTAACTGTTTGAAAAGCTCTGGCTTCTTGAAATAACCAGGGATTTAGAGCTCTCAGGAACACTTCAAACAGACACAAGGGTTGTAAGTAGGTTAGACTAATTGGCAACCCACTCTAAGGGGCACACAGCCCTCTCTGACTTACACAATGTTCAGATAAAAGGCAAATTAGGGAAGCATTTCCAGGTCCCTCAGGCCCCCCTTCCTATGTAGTGTTAGAACATGTTACTTAAATGAGGAATCCAGAGACATGCTGACTGTTAATGCCATACCCAGATAAAGATATGAAACATGAAGACATGGTTTCAATAAAGCTGATACATACAGGACAAATAAGATTCACTCCAGCTGAGGAGAAAGCAATAAAGCCCACAGACCTAGCTCAGTGACCCCAAATCCTGAAGGTTTGCGGGTTATATGAAAAATGGGATATTATACATTTTCTATTGATTATAGTAGGGCATCTGGAGGCTTTTCTTTAGCCCCTTTATTACCATTTCTTTATCTCCACCAACATCTTTTTAATATTAATGTAACATTGTGTGCATTGTGTGCTTAGTCAAAATTAAACTAGGATCCTTTTAAATAAAAAGATGGCTTGCTCCATTAATATTTTATCTTACTAAGTCTTCTTAATCAGAATACTTCTTGACATCTTAAGGTCTGATACTAAAAAAAGAAAATTCCATGAAATTCAGCCCAATTTATGTCTTCATGCACAGAATCCCTTCTTGGTAATGCTGAAGGAAAGCAAAGCCACTCCTCTTTGAGAAAGGATTAAAATGACTTCCAGTCCAGCTATGAATAAACCCAGCAACAAAGCCAAGCAACTCACTCCTAGCTGAAGCCACTTGGAGGCAAAGATGATGTCACTTCTTGATTCTTCAAGCTGAAGCCATGACATTGAAGTCCAAACTGGAAGATAATTTTAAAACTTTTGTATTTAGCTATTGTAAGGTATTTGTTTTTACTTCTCCAGTCAGTTTACATGTCTAATTAAATTTAAGTAATTTAATTTATTCCCTAAAAGCTCACCATAAAGTCAGTACTTAAAGTTGATCCAGGAAGACTTCTTTGGGCACTCAGTGAAGGTTGGCTGCAGCTAATATACCAGGAACACAATCAAGAACTGATGAAAATTTCTGATACATCTCTGACACAATCACAAAAATGGTATACCATCATTTAGCCTTCTACTCTTCCTGTGGCTTTTTATTTTTGTTTTGCTTTTGTTTTGATTAATATATTCAGGTTAACATTCAGTGGTCCACTCAGATTATTTAAAACATACCTCTAATCTGAAGGATCGTTTTGCATAGAGATACTGGAAAAAATTACAAAGAATGTATAAGTCCAATTAAATATTCCCCCAGGAAAATTCTTGAGCATAAATATGACTTCCTAGTAGTGAAAACTTACTCTGCACCCCAGGAAATCATTGATAACTTAGGGCCAATTTGCAATAAGAGTTTCTTGTCTGTTAGACACATTCACATATCAGGAAACCCACTAGGGTCTAGGTTGATGAGGATATGTTGCAAAGGAACAACTGAGTTCTTGGCAGCTTTCCAAGTCCCAGCTAACAGAAACAAGAATTCCCAGAGCATGAAAGCCCAGGTCTCACAAAATATTTCTTCCTCATGCCACAGATAAGCATAGTTGATGGAGATCCCTGAGTTGTATCAGTGACAGTAACTTGGCTTGGGGAGCTTCTCTGGTGCCTGATGGAAAGACATTCCTGGGGATGCAATTCACGCATTCTTTGTTTCTTCCCTGCTCTCCTAGGAAGGAAAATCACTGTGCTATTCATTTCTCACAGAACAGTAACAATGTCTACTATCCCATCTTATTGTTACAGGACTTCCAGAGAAGACTGCAGGCACTCAATGGCAAATCACCTGAGAGACACTGATTGATTTCACTCTCAGTACCCTGCTATGGGTTAAGGATTTAATAATGGTAAAAAAAATAATTGAGGACTTTGGGAAGTACCCAGCTAGTCTATTTGAAAATTCACTTTCCTGCCAGCTTTCTCTCATTTTGTTGACAGACTATAGAAACTTTCTTTCATCTCTTTCCTCTTTTTGCAGCTTAACCTGGTCCCTAAAGGAGTATGCTCTTTCTAGAAGATAGATTATGCACTACGCAAAACATGAAAACTTTACACACTTTTCCTGTTGTCATCTGAAAGGCCTTTCTACCTGGAAGAAATAACTTATCTCACCTTTCATTCTCACATTGGTTTTACATAGAATTCCTCATGAGCATCAGCATACTTAAACTTTATGGAGAGATATATGCTGAAACTTTGGTTCGTCTTAATTTTTCTTTTTCCCCAGTGAGATTTGTGACAGCTTTTCCCATTGCTGTTATCCATTATAGAAATTTAACTGCACTTTGAGGACATGTGATTTCAGAAACATGATCTAATTTTCTGCCTAAAGGGAAGAAAGAAAGCTAAAAGTAACAGGGTAAGGCAAAGTCTTGTGTATCATAGAAAAGGCAGAATTGTAACACATGGAAAATACAAGGCAGTTACTCCATTTACTGTATGGGCTTCAAACTGAAAACAAACTAAATAAGTAAAATAAATCATTATCCGAGAGCTTCTGCAGGTAGCCAGTCCATTAATAAAAAATGAATACTGAATAAATGAATCATAAATCATGTTTTTGATTATTTAATAGTTTCCTATTATAATCATCATCCAGAAAATTTGAGTACCTAGATGGCATAGAGGGTGCTGGTTAGACTTCAAATTATGACATTTTTGCCCTCCAGAAGCTTTTGAAGGTATACTATCTCAAACCCAGAGATGTGTTTTAGATCATTAGTTATAAAACATCTTGCAAAACATTCAGAAATAAAATATGTCAGATAATAAAATAGAGAAGTACATTCAACTTTATAAAAATTCACCTTAAAATCCAAACATCAATATTCTAATAATTTGATTCAAACTACACTAATGCATGGTCGTGACTATTATTTCTGCATCCAACACTCACTAGTTTAAAATTGCTACAGGTTCCAAATGTGAATATTAAAATACTATGGAGAAAATATATTGAATAACTTGGAGCTGCTTTCTGAAAAACACAGAACAAGGGACTGGCAGGCAGAAGTAATTCAATTTCGAATCCTTTTGCATGTATGAAAGACTGCTTCTCCTTCACAGCGCACATACACTCACCACTGAGACACTTCCCAGAAGTGCAACTAGAATCAAATGACTGCAGTGCACATACACAGGATGTATCTGAAAAAGTTTATGGTGAGAAACTGCAGAGCTACACATCAAACTCTATTCTAATTACATCCTTTGAAGTTTGGCGCTCAGCACCAATGCTAACTTGGCACCTCCACAGTACATGCAAGGACAGCATGCTCCACTGTGACTCAAAGGCCAAAGCCTGGTGTCATTGCAAGAAGAAGATGCAAATGTCAATGGCTTAGTGGAAACTGGCCATCCTTTGGAATGGTAATAACTCATGAAGGATCTTCCCACTAAAGTCACAAATAAGGTGAAGTTTACATGATGGCCAATCTTCCACTGCAGAAATGCTGAGGTGTCAGCTTTAATGTGCTTTTTAAAATTACTGTAATTAACAAATACACATTTCTATCAATTTCACAGTTTAAAATTTAGGACACTATGAGTTTTACAAAAGTCTTTAACAGAGATAGCAATTACCCCTAAAATCAATCCATGAGAACGTCTGCTAAACCAGTGGTGTCTATTCAAGCTCTACTTCCAGGTCCTACACTCACTCCTCAGACAGTAGGAATCTCAGGGACCCCTGCATAGACATCTTTGAATTCTTTTGATTTGTATTTAATGTGATTATTAGCTCTATTTTAGAACTTATTAATCTGGCCTCTGGCTCCCTCTCTGGGGTCACTGTGAGCTTGCCCCCTTCCTATTTCTCCACTGGAGCAGTTTCTCTGCTCCTCCAGGGTGCCACGCACTCACATTGTTCCTGTATCTGTTTGCATTTTTTTTTTACATTATATAACTTAATTGAAGAATCATTGGCACTGTTGATATATCATAGGATCATTGCATCTAGTAAAAAACTATTTGCTCAAATTTTATTGTGAAAACATTTTAATCTATGTACAATAATGTACATAAATGTAAATAGGTCATCAAAGAGACCTGAAGTGATTAAAGAGGTATATTTACGGTAGCACATCACAGTAAATGGAAAACCACTCACAGATTCAACATTGATACTGTTTTTGCATGTGGTTACACAATGAAGGTTAAGTATACACTTCCTTTCTCAGAGAAACCTTCCTTCAGCCCACGCACTAGGTGAGGTCTCCCTGGTATGTGCTTCCAAAGCCTCAAGCTGTAGCCTCTGATTCTCCAAGGAAACACTCAACCTACTTTACCATGTTCATTGTTTATGCCTGTTTCCCTGGCAAAGCATTAGCTCCATGAGGATATGGTCCTGTCCAGTTTTCTCCCTGGAGTTTATGTAGTGTACCAGACACTTAAATTTAGTTAGGTTAGTTGTGGAGGGAAGAGGAGGGAACATTTGAAGTTTTAGTGCTCAATATAGGTTATATTAATTAAGCAAGAGCACATTAGTGCATTGTGCCTACCATGCCGACACTTCTATCCTTAAGCTAATAGTGAGTTCAAACTAACACCACTCCTCTCACTGAGGGCTCTTAAAACATGAGAACATTGGAGTCTGGCAAGGAGACACATGATAACTGTTCTCACTTATAAGCCCATTGATAGTTCATTTCTCCTTGTCTCTCTTCACTTTTAACTGTATAATAGGCTTTAAAGTTCAATGAGAGAGTAGCTTAATAAGTAATATACTAAATAAAGAAAAATAGCACTAGCATAACTAAAACTCATACTTAGAGATAAGTCATGAGCTTAACTAGTTTGCATGCTTTAACTATGTCATCTGTAAACACAAATTACATTTCTTTCCTAATTTTTTATTATAGGTTGAAGATGATTGAGAATGATATGAAAGTGAGTATTTGTAATAGATATATTAATAAAGGAAATAGTTTAGATCATACTACTTATTGTATTTTAGTAATGGTAATGATTACAAAGACTGAAACAATATACTCAATGGCTGAAATAATTATTTTCTTTAAGTAGCCAAGAGGGATTTATAAGAGGTAAATAATTTCTCATCCTTGCCCAAAGTATATTAAACTTGGGTTGACCAGTATCTTTAATGTATTAATCAATAAGCTCTCATCTGAAAGAATGCTATGTAAATTTATATACCTCTAAAGAAGGCTCCATAAATATCACATGATTTACTGCTGTTTTTAGGAGACAAGTTTCTGGTAATGACTAAAATAGAAAGTGCTTCAGGCAAATTAGTGTGATGTATAGAAAATTCAGTACTGGTTGCAAGAAGTTCAATGCTAATAAGATGGTAATGCTAATAATGCATTACCAGTGCTAATAATGCAATACATATCTACATCTTCACTGCAAACATGAAGATGTAGATATGTATGTGTAAATCTATAGAACTATGTTTAGCAATTCAAACTGTGTCTCCACTAGTTAACTAGAAAATAGTGTTGCAAAAGTCACCTTAAATTCTAGCCTGCATTTCTTGTTTTGGCAGACTTACCACATTGAGATATTGTGAGGAAATCTGAGTTATTTCTAAAGCATTTATGAGTTTCCCAGTGGGGACATCCCCAAAAAAGAAAGGCAGAACTATCATAGATAAATAAAATGAAGGGCAGGTAGAATCCACAGACAAATATTAAATTTACTTACTGATAAATTCCTTTTGCATTTAATAACTCTTGTCCTGCCTATGTAGCCTCTTATTGAGATACAGACAGATATTAAATTTACTTACTGATAAATTCCTTTTGCATTTAATAACTCTTGTCCTGCCTATGTAGCCTCTTATTGAGATACACTGAATTAGGAGATACAATAGCCTCTTTTTATCTGATATCTATAGGCAGAATTGTCGTTCCCCTCTCATGAGGAATCCACATGTGCTGCCCTCAAAAAACACTCAGATTCTAATTCCGAACATAAGCTAGACTCATCCATGTAATCTCAAATCTGGGAATTCCCATATTGATAATTCTATTGAAAGAATACAAGATAACAAAATGACTAAGCCCTATAAACATTAAACAAATATAGAATTTTCCAAAGGTAGACAAAAAAAAAAAAAGGAGAAAGAAATTGCTTTAGATCTGAGAACTCTATTGTGATCAACTGAATTTTTTACTCCAATTATTTACTTCTCCCTGTGCCCACTCCCCTCACCATATAACATTGAAATTTCTCTCAGAAAGGTCACATCTATTTCCCCACCCTTCTGGGTACAGCCTAAAACTTGCTTTTGGCCGGGTGCAGTGTCTGACATCTATAATCCCAGCACTTTGGGAGGCTGAGGTGAATGGATAATCTGAGGCCAGGAATTTGAGACCAGCCTGGCTAACATGGTTAAAACCCATCTCTACTTCTAGGTCCTTAAGGAATAGCATGGGGAGAAATGCCAGATATAGGTGAAGGGGAGGAAGGCAGCAAATTACACTGCCATGCGTGTACCTATGCAACAATGTTGCATGTTCTTCACATGTACCCCAAAACCTAAAATGCAATTAAAAAAAATAAAGAAAAAAAAAAAATAAAAGCCTCTAAGCAGTCAAAAAGAAAAAAAAAAAGAAAAAACATCTCTACTAAAAATACAGAAATTAGCCAGGTGTGGGTTATATCTGTAATCCCAGTACTTTGGGAGGCTGAGGCGAATGGATCACCTGAGGTCAGGAATTTGAGACCAGCCTAGCCAACATGGTTAAAACCCGTCTCTACTGAAAACACAGAAATTAGCCGGGTGTGGTGGTTCATCCCTGTAGTCTCAGCTACTCAGGAGGCTGAGGCAAGAGAATCACTTGAACCTGGGAGTTGGAGGTTTCATTGAGCTGAGATTGTGCCACTGCGCTCCAGCCTGAGCGACAGAGTGCGACTCTGTCTCAAAAAAATTAATTAAAAAACTAAAACTCGCTTTGATCAGGAAGATGCAGGCAGAAGGGTTTGCCAGCTATACACCAACATCTTACGTGGCACTGTGGTTCCTCCTTGCCCTGATGTTCTGTAGCCGTGACCATCAGAACAGTAGAAGAGACATTGGAAATGACTCCAAGCACAGGCAGGAGCTAACCCTGTCCAGTCCTGGAACTAGAAAGAAAGCTACCGAGCTGAGCCCAACCTATATGAAACCTCCCAGCTAATCCATGTGCATGAGATAAAAAAATCCTTATGTTTGAAAACCATTAAGAATTTGAGGTTATTTCTTACACAGCATTCTTGTGAAAACAGCTACCTGATACATTTATAAATTAAAGTGAGCAAAAGAAATATTCTTCCCTTCTAGTAATCTGAAAAGAATATTTCTCTCTTCCTGAGATGTAGATTTCATTTATTTACTATGAAAGTCAGCAAATTAATGCCTGATTGATTGAAAGAGTGTTACAGCCAATGACTTCATTCTAGATTGGCCACTGACACTTTTTTCCTCCTTATCATGCTGACAATCATATTGATTTTCAAATGCTTACCCTTTCTCTGCTGTGTTGGGGATACCAATCCCTGTATGACCTCATCTGTAAACTTCTAGGGTTAAGTGATCACTGGTTCTTGAATTGTTCTTCAGGGCCCAGGCTTCTGAGAAGAGATGTGTGGAAGACCACAGCATGGTGGGCAGAAAAGGAAAGCTAAACAATATGAGTGCTAACCTATCAATCAGCACAACTCTGCTTCCATCTGTGTTAGCTATAGATTCTTCATGTGGAAAATCAGTTTTTCTGTTTAAATATCAAGAAGTACTAGACCAGATGCGTTCTAAAGTCTTCTAATACTCAAAGCACCATGATTACATTTTTTAGTTTGACCACCCCTTTTTCTTTATTTCTATTCCCACCACTCTAATTTAAGACAATATCACCTATACTCCTGTAATCACTTCCTAACCTGACCCCTTGCTTTGAGTTGCAAATTGTATCATTTTATTCCCCTGCTTAAAATGAGAGAAAACCCAACTTTAGCAGGGCCCCCAGGCTCTTTTCCTGCCCCACTTCCCCACATTTCATCCTGGCTTAGAACACACCCTACTCTTTCTCACCTTGGGGTTTTTCTCCCGTGCTGTTTGCTCTGCTGGAAATGCTCGTCCTCTATGCTTTTTGCCCTTCGGTGTCATATTATAAGTCAGCCTCTCAGAGAGACTTTCTTCGATCACCTAAACTACAGCAGGCCTGACCTGACCCCTATCATTCTCTATGACAGCACATTCTTCTTTCTTTGCACTCATGATTTACAATTATAGAAACATTTGTTGGTTGTTGTATCATCCGACTTTCTACTAAGTATCAGCTCCAGGGGGCCAGGGGTGAAGTTATCTGGTTTATTTTTGTATTTTCAGGACCCAAAGCAGTACCTGGCACATAGTGTATACTCAGGAATATAGATGAATGAATGAACTAATGAACTTCTTAGCTTTTGTCATCATTTTTTCTGCCACTTTTCTATACCATATAACACTTCCCTAGTCTGTCATTTGCTTATACCTGCTCTCTTAGTTACTGTCCTTAATCCATGCATAATGTTCCTTATGTTCTTAAACATCAGAATTTTCTCTTCAACTTTCTCTACTCATCACACTTCTCTCTTCTTACTTTTTTCATGTGCCAGTGGTCACCATCTGGTAGGTTATGGGAGATTATTATAAAGGTGACCCAAAATTTTAGAATTGGATTCTATTTAGGATAAAATTAACAATAACAATCCTTCAATAAATGAGATCAGATACCTGTAGAAGCAAATGCTCTATGCCACCGGACTGAGATGAGTGAGGAGTTTGGGAAATACCTAAATTCCAAGCACGATTACCAGGAAATGGTGTTAGGAAAAAACGATAACAAAAGTTATATCCTGGCTAATTGCATTAACCTCCATCAGAAGAAAAAAAAAATAAGTGCATGCTTTGTGTATAGTCTAGAAAACATGGACACAATGAACAAATAATGTGGAACTCCATTGCTGGAATGTGGGTTTTCTAGCAATGCCTGGAACAGAGAAATAACAGATCTGATAAAGGTAATATTATGATTAGTAGAGAAATGAAGGCTGTGTGGGGGAAACGTATTGGTCACAAGCTCTCACTACAGTTTAAATGCACAACCTAAGAAGATGCTCTGAGAGTAGGCATGAGGCTCCCGGCTGCTGAAAAGA
The DNA here is from genome assembly GCF_009761245.1 of Sapajus apella. Lineage (NCBI taxonomy): Eukaryota > Metazoa > Chordata > Mammalia > Primates > Cebidae > Sapajus > Sapajus apella. The sequence continues at coordinate 13,460,283 of NW_022436994.1, forward strand.
AAGCTCCCTCTGCAAGTGAAAAAGCTGGCATTTCGGCTTAGGCAGTGGTTTCTGGTGAGTTGGTTTAGTATGAGTCAACTTACAAAAATTCAATCTATTCTGGGTGTACTGAAAACATTTAGTTTCTTAATCTGTAAAGCCAAGATGCATACCTTAAACCACAGTTCTGAAAGAAAATGTCCGAAGCTGAGCTGTCAGTAGACTTCCTCGGACTCCAGTTACATCTTGCCAGACTTTCTTTCCAATTCTCATATGAACCACACTCTGTTTCTTATTATTGGCCATGCCTATTACTATCAATCTGTTGATAATTACATGATATACTTTTGTGAGCACCTGATTACACAAAATGGAATTAAGAAATGCAAACATTTTTTGTCACCGTGGCAAACTGACACTCCTCAGAGCTAAGACACAATGTTGTAGCCTCAGCATACATTTCTGTGAGTGTAGCTCTAGGATTCCCCTTTTACCTAACATTATAAATTTGGATTATGTCTCGGAAAGTTGTTTGGGAGATCATAAGCTGCATGTAGTAAACAGTATATGGGACAATTAATAAAGAAAGGTGTTAGAGAAAAATACCAAAACTTTTCAGACCTGGGATGGAAATCTTCCCCACAGTCGGATGCTCCATCTCCATAACGAGGCCATTGTGTAATACCTGAAAAGGCAAAAATAGAGAGAAAAATAATTTACAAAATAAACCCATCTTCAATTGCAAGGTATGGTACAGCCATCTATTCAGTTAACATCAAAGAAAGATACAGCAAAACACAGAGATGTTTAAAATTTTCATTTGAAAGTAAATATTTGAGGTAAAAATAATGTTTCATCTTATAATACATCAAATGAAGCCAAAAAAGACTAGAGGATTCACAGACTAGCAAACATTTCAGTAAGACCTTCCCACTCATAAAATTTTTATTTGCTCCTAAATATAGCAGATTATTTCCTCTCTTTCATCTATGGATGCTCCCCTAATATTAAAACTCAGACTTTTCCTGCATTATCTCATGATAGGACTTGGCCAAAGTCAAGAAACAGGGCCTCGAACAGAACAGCACACTAGGGTGGCACACATGCTCCTGGAAATCTGTTCAGCAGAAGGTATGGGAAGTCAGACCACTTTGAAGAATAATCAGAGTATCCAGAAGGCTTGGTGACTGCTGGAGGTGGAAGGATTCAGGGTTGCTGTGACAAGCAAATGAGCAGTTAACAGCAAACCCAGAGGAGACCCAGGTCAGAGGTGTGCCCAGGAAAGCTGAACCAGGAACGTTCTCCGTGGTAGTCAAAACCTTAAGCATAAGACTAGAGTTCAGAAATAGGATTCCAGGATCCTGGAGAAAAAAGCCAGAGACTTCATCCCAGAGGCCTGATTAGGTTCTCATGCAATGGGACTGAGATAGGTATCTACTGTGCCATCAAGAACATAAGGTAGCCTTGGCTTGGGATTAAGATCTAAGGCCAGTTACTAGTGAAGGGATGTTCTACCAGTGCCTGACTAGAGAAATGTGACTTGATGCTGAATCACTTGACTACTGAAATGAAGCAACTTAAATCCCTGGCAAATGAAGGCTGGAAATTTTCCTGGGGGGAGGCAAAAAGACTGAAGTGCCCTCTAACTATAGGTGGTGGATGCGCTGAGGGCATAGAACCAAATTCTGGGACATAAGTGTTGAATTATTTGAGGCAAAATGTTCTGTGATACACAAACACATATGCAAAAAGTTTTTTTCTTTCTTTCTCTCTCTTTCCCTTCTTTCTTTCTTTCTTTTTCTTTTTTTAAACAATTAGAGGCTACCTGAGTATACTGTCTCAAAGAATCCAACATCTATTACTAGAACCTCAGTTAAACATTTATGGGCATCTTACATATAAATTGTGTTTCACCTGCACTATCTACCAAGCAGAGAACCTCTCTCTTCCTGTCCTGTACATGCATCTAAAGGACAGAAGTATTTCGGTGGCATATTAATCTTACAGATCACAATTTTATGCCAGTATTCCAAAAAATGGCAGTTATAATGGTTATACAGCATTTTGAGCTTCAGGTAAAAGCAAGATTTGTATATTCACCTTCTTACCATAATCTATTCACCGAGCAAATGAGCATGGAATAAAGAAACTAATAAAAATGTTTTCTCACTTTGCAAAACTCAGAGAAAGAGCTCAAATTTCTTGGGTTTTATTCATTTCTGGTGAGTTTTTTGTCACATCATAAAACAAATCATCAATAAGACAACTTCATCAGTGACTTTAAGTTTAGAATTACAGTTTTGCTATGGCTAAATATTCTGGCTGCCACTGGTTTCTTTGGGAATGGTTACCACTTTTTGGGTGATGCTCTTTAAACGATGTCAACCTCCCTCATTGAGGATGATAACAGACCACACAGAGATTCTCTCTTTTGGGATCACCAGGTTTGTACTCAAGAGCTGGCCAGATAAAATTCTCGCCAGTGTTAGAATTGTGCTATAATTTAATTCTGGTGTGGCTCATTCTCAGCACCCGCCCCGCACAGCTTCCTTCTATGTGGGGGTGGGGGCTAAATGCCAACGCGAGGTGCTAAATCTCAGTTCTACTGAGGACAGGAACAAAAATACCGAGCTAAATTTCACTCAAAACAATTATCTGCACACTGAATCATTCTTCTCTCCTCGTATCTCTGTTGCCCTCCTGACTACCTCTTTGTAATAACACTGCAGTGCTACTCACGAAAGACAAAAGTGAGTGTTCTTAGCTAAATATAACTTAACTGATAGTGCTGAAATTAATTAACGCTGAATTTTAATCATGTAGCAAACGTTAAGTGTCAAACGTGAAAGGGTAGTTGGTAAAGGTCAAGGGACATATGTCAAAGTTTTGTGAAGCAAAAGCTAACAGTTGATTGAAATTTTCCATGGAAGCAGTTTAAGCAGTGTACCTTCTCTACCCCTATGCTGATTGCTGTCTATATAGGATATTTTCAATATGAAACTTTAACCTTATCAATGCCTTTGCATGAAACCCATTCCGTTTTAAGAAAAAATGTAAATTCTTCTTACATTCGGCAGAGAAAGTTAACTGCAGTTTCTCATTTGCTGCAGCATGCATACAATTATTAGGCAGATGGGCTGGTCTGAGCCCCCATGTTCAGAAGGAACTGATATATTCCCTTGCTTGGTTGCCACCCACCTTTTAATATAGAGTGTGAAGTCCATACGATTCCATAGGCTTTCTTTGTGAATCAGGTCAGAATATCCCAGAGAACAATGCCAGCTGTAGCAGTGCTGTCCCTGGAAACCCTGCCTAATGACTTGGAATCTTGGAAAACTCTCCAACCTTGTTTGTGGGGCGAATCCTGCTCTGCTTAGTAACATATTAGAGGATTTCAGAACCCAGGAAGTCTGTCTGAATTCTAACATAAATCTCTCCTGCTTCATTACCCTTTCACATTTGACACTTAACTTTGCTACATGATTAAATTTGTCTCCTCTAAACTTCATTGGAATGAAGGAACAACCTGTTACCACCATTTGTATAACATTTTTTGGAGAATGGTAATTAAACGTTTCCTTGTTCTTTTCTCATCTGGCCCCAACACCCCAACCTCAATCACCTTAACCTAGAAATTCAATTTTAAAATGCTTCATTTTCTAACAATCAACTGCTACAATTTCCCTTAAAATTTTCATGCCTTAAAGAGTTTCATGCCTTGGTGCTAGGTCTGACCATTCAGGGCATTCTTTGTTGCATATTGAGTTATTTCAATATATGGCAGGGAATTTCTCTAGAATTTTGTACTGAATTTTGTTCATTTGGCAATGTCTTTCGTTTTTACTGTTATCTCCTTCGTTTTACTTATTTTACCCTTCCTAGGTCTTTCATGGTTTCATGGCTCTTCTAAATTCCATTTCTTCTCCTTGAAATTCAAAAGCCTATTCTTGACAAGAATAGAATTGTAGACAGTGCGCCAACCTCTTTAGCAAAGTATCAGGCCTATTTAAAATAAGGTCTCTCTCTTTCTCAAGCATTTTACGGATTGACAGCCTAATGACAGAGTCAAATGGTAACGTATTAATGATGGGGGGAAAGAGTAAAATGTATACCTTAAAGTAATGTGGGAAATAAAAGTTTAAATGGAAGTAAGAAAGTCTTTTGATAAAGTCCTATGGCAGAAATGACAGAAGAAAAAAAATGTAATATAGGACTAGCAAGACAAAAATGCAAAAAATAAAAATCGATGCCCTTTCCAGAGCCCATGAAAATATGTGTGGAAAATGAGAGAGGAATACTCCAATGAAAAGACATGAAATTACATGCACAAATGATATTTGTAAAGACTATACTATCTTTACACATATCAAAATCAAAGTAATACCACCAATGGCATTAGCAATAATGCACAAAAGAGAACTGACCTATCTATTCACTGTGACTAGTGATATGAACTATTCATTCAGTACAACAAACACCACAGAGCACTTATATGCTAGGAACAATGAAGGGGCTGGCAATAAAAAGATGAATGAACCTGCATTAAAAATGTACGTAATTAGCAGAGAGGGTATAGAATAAGAGAGGTTTTTAATAACAGTCATGTAAATTTTTATAACACAGTTTAAGCTCCTTAACAAAGGAGCAAATCCAGTGAGGAGCAAGTAAGTAACTCTGCCTATCCAGAAAGAAGTTAAATGACCTAGGTCAGGGAGGTTAGTAAAGACTAGAGAACAAACATAACATTGAAATTGGATGTTAAGGTTAAAAACAATGACAAATGTAATAACAGCAGGTGCTGCTCAACAAAACTCCTGAAGGGTCAGACATTGTGTTAGGAGTTAAAGCTTTGTTCATTTAATCCTCTCATTAACCAGACTAGATAGGAATTATTATTACCTTCATCTCTACTGATAAGGTGTTAGAAGCCTAGAGGTGCTAAGCACTTGTCCAAGATTTCACAACTACTAAGTGGCTGATCTTGGATTATAATTTAGGTGTGTCAAATTTAGCCAGGTTCCTGGCAGTTGGAGACAAAAAAAGGAAAAAAAGGAAAAGCATTATTTGATTTACCATTAAAATAACTAGCTGATGTGGTCAATTCTGTATAACAAATTAGTCACTTCAGTGGGGAAAGAAAATCAGCCAAATGGATTACATGGCACCATGTGGTCCTATTAGTTAATAAACTGAGCTGCACCATTGCAGGGAGCCAAGGATACTCTGGCACCACTGATACAAAGGCTTTGAAAACTGGAAGGATTTGAAGGGGATGGACCCAGCGGGTGATCTTGGGCAAGGAACTTAAGTACTCTAAGGCTCAGAATCCTCATCAGTGGCCAGACATGATGGCCCATGCCTGTAAGCCCAGCACTTTAGGAGGTCAAGACAGGCAGATCACCTTAGGTCAGGAATTCAAGACCAGACTTGCGGACACGGCAAAACCCCATCTCTACTTAAAAAAAAAAAAAAAAAAAAAATTAGACAGACATGGTGGTATGCACCTGTAATCTCAGCTACTCAGAAGAATCGCTTGAACTCAGGAGGCGGAGGTTACAGTGAGTCGAGATCGCTCTACTGCACTCCAGCCTAGGTGACAGAGCAAGACTCCATTTAAAAAAAAAATTAAAAGCATTTAAAAAATAAAAGCAAAATCCTTATCAGTAAAAATAGGATAATAATATCTCTTTCTAAAGAATGAAGTAAGATGATGAGCATAAAGCCCTGAGCACAGGCCCTGGTGCAGAGTGCCCTCACAAGAAGTAGCAACTGTTTTTCCTGTGGCCAATAGACTGAGCTCAAACTCTGGCTCCATCAAGTACAAGTTGTGTGGCTTTGGGGTACATTCACCAAACACATATTAAATGTACTAACAGTAATGAATGATAATTAACAATAAGCATTAAATATATATTAATGTTGCCAGACATTGTTAAGTGCTGAGGAAAAATGGGTCACAGAAATGTCAAGGTCATACCCTCAAGAAGCTTATTGCCTCCTAAAGGAAACTCTCTAATTAAGCAGAAACCACTAGTCCATTATTGATACATAATAATATCTGTTTTGTCTCAGGCTATATGCCCAGTGCCATGATAGTTATCTGGCACTATCTGGTAGATGCTCAATAAACATTTACTGAATTTTTTTAGTTAAATTAACGGAGTATCTTGCAGGTAGTTCTTTTTATAGAATATGGGTAGAGTGCTCTTGGTTTTCAGCTTTTGATGAATCCTCAGAGTTCTCTAGACACAAAACTGTTTTACTGAATTTCTAAAATATGGTCATTTTTAAGAACTTAGTTATCAAGTTCCAGTGCTGCCTTGCAATTGTTTCAGTTTTCTAAAGCAGCTTCCCGCTGATCTTGAATCTGCCATATACACTGCACATATTTTAAGACATTCCAGAGGCCATGCTGAGAAGCTCTGCAAGGACAATGGTCACTATCAATAAAGGAAAGCCAAAAAGGGGGACCTAGGAATTCAGCAGAAACATGGGCACGCACATTTATACATGTAAACTAAACTACTAAGCTAAACTTGAAGAAAACATTTACAGAATTTCTCTTCTTAGGAATACTCAGAAAACCATTTCTAAAACACACAATACCTTACTAAGCAAAAAACACCAGAATAATATGCTTTATTTTATTTCCCACATTAGCAATTTAGTCATTCCTTTAGCATAATAGGAAAATAACCTTGGAATAATATTTAAAAGGTTATATAACTGAAGGCAAAACTTAAAGTGAATATATTTAAAAGTTAATTCAACTATTTCTGAAAACTATGCCCTCAAAAATGCAAAAATAACATCAGTTCATCAAAACAAATTGACATGAAAGTCCCTAACTTTACTTAGATCAGGGGCCCGCAAACCGGTACCGGTCCATGGCCTGTTAGGAACCGGCCCAAACAGCAGGAGGTGAGCAATAGGCAAGGAGCGTTTCAGCTTGAGCTACGCCTCCTATCAGTTGAGAAGCAGCATTAGATTCTCATAGGAGTAGGAACCCTATTGTGAACTGCGCATGTGTGGAATTTCAGTTGTGCTCTCTTTATGAGAATCTAATGACAAATGTAATGTCCTTGAATCATCCTGAAGCCATCCCCCAACTCCATATGGAAAAACTGTCTTCTATGTAACTGGCCCCAGGTGCCAAAAAGGTTAAGGACAGCTGACTTTGATAATGGAGATTACATTTAAAAGCTGACATTTTTTTATTCTCTTCCTTCTTTGAAACAATTCACTGTAACTAAATTTCATTCTGCCATGCATGCACATGATACAGCCTTTGTCCTGTTTTCTCTAATTTAAAAAAAAACTATGAAAATTGGTTATGTAAAAGGTATGTGTTTTACACAAACATGTGTGTGCACATAGTGTGTATATATAGTGTGTGTATACATATAATGTACATATATATTTATATATACACACATACACTCCACACACACACACACACACACATATATATATATATATTGCTTACTGAAGACTAATAAAATGAACACCCATGCATCAAACATCCAGCCTGAGAAATATAGCTACCAAAATGTTTAAAGTCCCAGGTGTGCCCAGTTCCTTCCTATTCTATCCCCAAATAGAATTCTCTTGAATTTTGTTAATCTTTTTCTTACTTTTTTTCTACTTGCATCAGTGTGTATATACTCCAACTATTTCCTCCTGCATTTCACCCATTTGTAACATTTAATTCAATGAAATCAAGCACACAATTCTCTGACTTGCTTTTTCTCCTAACATTGTTTCTGAGATTCATCCATTCTGAAGCATGAGGCTATAGGCTAATCATGATCATTTATATGAAGTATGCCATTGTACAAATATACCATAATTTAACTTATTCTGCCTTTAGGTAGTTTCCAATTATTTTACTATGGCAAACAGTGCTGCTATTAACTCATCCCTTTATGCAACAATTTCTCTAGAGCTTGATTTGGTATGGCATAGTGTTAAATATATATTCACTTGTTAGGTAATGACAAATAATTTTCCTAAATCATTTACCGATCATTCCCACCAGTGGTGAATGTTATTTTCTGTTGTTTTATATCTCAGCAAAACTTAATATTATCAGAGTTTTTAGGTTTTGCCAGTCTGATCACTGTGAAATAGTATCTTATTAAAGTTTTAACTTGCATTTCTTTAATTATTAATCAGGTTGAGTATATTTTCTCTGCTTAATAATAATTTACATTTCCTCTTCAATGAAATGCTTATTCAAGAAGTTTTTCTACTGACTTAATTATACTTTTCTTTTTCTTTTCTTTTTTTTTTTTTTTTTTGACACAGAGTCTCGTTTTATCACCCAAGCTGGAGTGCAGTGGCACAATCTTGGTTCACTGAATCCTCCAGGGTTCAGGCAATTCTTGTGCCTCAGCCTTCTGAGTAGCTGGGATTACAGGCCTCTGCCACCAGACTTTGCTAATTATTTGTATTTTTAGTAGAGATGGGGTTTCACCATGTATATACAATAAATTACATATATATGAAATTAATGCAAATTTCAGCTATATATTAGATGTGAGCACCCTATATGTCTCTGCCTCTCTTGTATTTCCTCTGTGTGTGTGTCTCTCTCTCTTGGTTGAGTTGTAATTAATTTATTCAGATCTATGTATCTGATTATGAATTTTCTCTCCTATCTAATCTACCATTTAATTTGCTTGCAGTTGTTCTTAATCCAGAGATGATTTGCCTATTATTTTTCTAAGTGCTTAAAGGCACCACTGAAATAGAACCACATTAAACTTAATTTTCTGTTTGGTGGTTTTTGGGCTCCCAAGTAGAATTAATTACTGTCCTATACGTGGGACGAGTTGTAGCTAGGACATCTCCTAGCCCCAGAAAAATGAGAGATTTTCTTTTTATACATTTCCATATTCAAAGAGCCATATTCAGAACAAGTTAGAATATCTATTTGTTTCTTCATTCTCCAGTGGCAGATTTCAAAATTTGTTTGCTTTCTTTTTTGCTTTGTTTTGTTTTTTACCTAGTTCACCCAATGACAATGCTGACTTTTGGATGTCCAACCTTTATGCTGAAGTTTCCATTCTATCTCCCACCTAGTGTAGACTTCAGGATTCTTGTGATAGCCTCATTTCTTATGGCACATAAAATTCAAGTTCTAAGCCAATGAGTATTAGCAAGTGCTGGTTCTAGTGCTTGCTTTTCTGCATGCATGTTTTCTAGTCATTTTTCTATAGGCAGAATTTCTCTGGTCATGTAGTCTTCCATATTGTCAGAAACAGGTCCTCCAGATATCACTGTATCCTCTTTAAGCTACATTTTAAGTCTTAATTTGGTGTTCCAACCTTTCCCAAGACTAAATAGCCCAGATAATAAGAAAAATAACAACTATTAAATAAAAGTGGATATACAATAGAATCCAGTGAAATATAAAGGTGATTTCTGAACTTTAAAGTCAGGCTATTAGAAGTCCAGACTTACATCTTTAATTCTATCCTTCTTGGAAGTGGGGCCTTCAATTAAGTTATCCTAGAACCAAACTACAAACTTTCAAGTTGAGAAAGCATTCTTTCCCTTCCAGCACAGCAGTCCACAAAGCCCTGTGAAAAGAACCATTCCAAGTGGTGGTCAGTGGGTAATTTTGTGTGTGCTGTCTTCACTTAGCAAGAAACAAATAACTCCTTCATTCTTAGGAATTTTCTAGTTTCCCAGTGGGAAACCTGTGAGTTTTGATTAGTCCTAAGAACAGGTCAGGAGGCTACATATATATATATATATATTTCTGACTGGATTTAGTCATGTCTTCCCCAAAGACTGAAGATTCTAGGCAAGAACTTGGGAGTCCAGTCTAAGAGGCAGAAGCTATCTACTTTATTAATGAAATGATGCTTCATCCTCTTCAGAAGCCATTGAGGCAAATATTTTTCTTATTACTCTTCATTTGTTGATCAAGAACTCATCACTTTAATGTCTGCCAACAATTCTATTTTTTTGCAGAGACCAAAGTAACAAAAGAGTGTCAGGAGGAAAAAAGCCAATTGGACGAAAATACGGCATAACAAAAAAAAAAATGCATAGAACTCTCTGAGTGGGCACAGTTTTCTGTGTGATTTGTCAGTGTTGGACAGTCCAACCAGCCTGAATGTAAAACAAGGACAGAGTGAGTGTGAGAGGACTGTACTTGACACTTGCCTAATAACTAGGTGGCAATTTGCATGCACCAAGACCCGGTGAAATAGATTTTCCATTGTTATCTCTATTTTATAAATGAAGACACAGATTTGGGGAGGTAAACAACTCGAATAATATTATAAGATGAAATGTGTCTATCTAATAGCAGAGCCTATGATCTTTCTACCACACTTGTGTCTGTCTGTAGACTGTTCAGTATAACTTTCCACTATAATCAGATTCTAGTATTGCTGATCTAGGTGCAACACAGACATAAGAAGAAAGAGTCATTGGGGACACAGAATATTTCAAATGACTGCCATTAGCAATTTGTCATTTCTTCTGTTGGTACAAGTGCTGCCTGAGAAAATCAGATATAGTAAGATGCAAGTAATATTTTACGGAGACCTCCCTCTCTGTCTCCTTGTTGGTAGTGTGTTGTAAATTCTACTGAAATTAAATCTCCTTTGGGATTGAATTGCAACAAGGCATCTCTTTACTTGATGTAGCAAAGCTTTCCCTTAGTAAGTCCACAGGAATAAGAAGAACGTAACAAAACATTAACATCTGCTTCCTCAACAAATTTTCTTAATAAAGTCATATATGCCAAATATGTTTAAGGCTCATCATCCCTCTTGATACAGTAATGATATAAGTTCAATCAGGAAAGGTTTTCAGCATCAGGAAACCACAGAGGAAATGATGTCATGGCACACACAATATCTGAACAGCCACAAGGCCAAGAGGCAATTGATAAATGTGCCGATTACTCGGTCCTCTGCCATGAGGAAGTAGTATCATTTGTTTGCTTTATGTCAGCCATTCTAGAGAACCATAACCACAGAGGGGGCAATCAGGTGACAGTCCTGTGGCTACCGAAAGACACGGACACTGAACAACATCTTCCTGGCACCTAATTCATTATGCCAAAAATTTGCTCAGGTTCAAAAAGGCCAGAATCATTATGATAATTAACATATTTCTAAGACTTAAGAACATTAAGCTGGTGGTTCTAAAATTCAATAAACTCAGTGTTTTCATTTTACATTTTGGTTTGCTTTTCCTGGGAATTTGTGTGGATGGGGAAATAAACTTTGCTTGTTGCAGGCAGATAAATACATGTTTGCTCTAGGCCAGGTGATAAGGAGAACCATTTTAGGAAGGAGCCTGTGTGACCAGGCCTGGGGGAGATAATATTGATAAGTCAGCATGGTCACTGATAATTTTGTGGGCAAGTGACCCTTTGGATATGCCAAGAGATGTTATCAGGGAGAAAGGGCTGAGTCATGTATATGTAATTCTGGCTTGCTAGTGTTGAGGTGTGGGACAGAGGGGTAGAGATGGAAATGCATACAAACTAAAATGGAGGGACAAGAGTCCAGTCAGGAGTCAAGCCCAAGCTTCTCTCAGACACATTTGTTTTCCCAGCTGACTTGGCTCACTGTTGGATCCTGATCTTATCTAAAATAATCATGGACTAGGTCTCGTCCTTTTTGTTTGTTTGTTTGAGATGAAGTCTGGTCTGTGGTCCAGGCTGGAGTGCAGCAGCGCAATTTCAGCTCACCTCTGCCTCCTGGGTTCAAGCAATTCTCCTGCCTCAGACGCTTGAGTAGCTGATATTACAGGAACGCACCACTATCCCCAGCTAATTTTGCATTTTTTAATAGAGTTGGGGTTTCGCCATGCTGGCCTAGCTGGTCTCAAACTCCTTACCTCAAGTGATTTACCCACCTCAGCCTCCCAAAGTGCTGAGATTTCAGGTGTGTTGGTTCACAATTTCAATCAGGTGTCATCAACCTGCCTTATAGACAAACGGTTTCAGAATGGATATTCACGACACTATCATATCTCAACGCCCAACCAGAAAAGTGGTTTTTGCCTCTGCCCTGCTTGAGTATCAGGGAGAGATGCTGCCTTCTGAGTTCTGCTGTGTGATATGTCTTCTATTCATATCCACACTTTATCTTTTGGACTTGACACTTGACACTGCCACTCTAGTTTGGACATTTTGCTTTTGCTCACAATAAAGACATTCCTTGAAGTTGAACCCTATGTCAGATGCCCATCTTACTTTGCCTAGTCCTTGAATCCAATCTTACACTGCCTGTAACAGGTTGAATAATGGCCATCGAAAGATTTCAAGTCCCACTCCTGGACTGTGTCACCTTATTTAGAAAAAGAGTCTTTTCAGATGGGATTAAATGAAGGATTTTAAAATGGTGCAATTACCCTGGATTATGGGAGTAAGCCCCAAATGCCATCACAAGTGTTCTCATAAAAGAGGCAAGGGAAGATGTCACAGATACACAGAAGGGGAAGTAGCAATGTGACCAGCCAGATAGAGAATGGAGTGATGCTGCCACAAACCAAGGAACGCCTATAGCCACAGAAACTGGAAGAGGCAAAGAAAGAATCTCCCCTAAAGCCTTCCGAGAGAGTGCAATGCTGCTAACACCTTCATTTTTAATTTCTGGCATCCAGAACGGTAAAAGAATAAATATCTGTTCTCTTAGGCAGTCCAGTTTGTAGTAATTTGTTACAGCAGCCCTAAAACAAACTGTATACTAGCTCTTGAGTTACACCCACATAGATTATCAGGAGCTAGAATTCTCAGCTTAATTCATGAACCCCTATCTAAACAAATAACCGCTCCAAATAAAAAATAATTAAAAACTGGAATCAATCTTATGGTCCAAAAGAGACTCAGACTTGCTACATCATGGAGAAAGGAATATCTCAAACAGCACATAATCACAATGAAGTCAACCAGATAGTATTCTATTGCAACTATTTTCATAAAGAAATATTATTGTTTCCATCCTATTTTTTACTCTTTTGGAACTAGTTTTGCCATTCTCAATAACTTGGGAAAAACTTAAAAGCAAATACCACTTTCACACCAAATTAATCTTTCTTCCACTTTAGTGATTTGTTTATGCAAATAACCTGAACTCAGGCACAGGTTGGTGATTCCTGGGGCCGGGGGGCGGGGGGGGTGCACCATGTAAACGCAGATGCATGTTATCCTCACTCTTTTGGTTTATTTTTAAGATGTAATTATTTTCTGAGGACTCCTGAATATTGACTTTCTCAAGTTTTTCCTTCAAGTATACAGGCATAATTGATAATGCTGTTTTTTCCTATAAATGAGAATATTCTGAAACCAAAATAAGGAGATGAGTAACAGGTATTTCAAAGGATCCTGATCTTATCTAAAATAATATGGACTAGTAGAAGGAACACTTACCAATTTTGGTTCTACCACTAATCAGATGAGAGGGGTTTAGTAAAATTCTTTTAACTTCTTTGGACTTCTGGCTCTGCACTTTTAAAAACTGGGCTATTATGATCGACTATGTAGCCTTGTTAAGATAATTAGATGAGTTGAAATATTTTCACCTGAATACCCTTTAGAAGCTCTCGGGGTCAACAGGGCCACCCAAAACTCTTTGTCACCCTACCTCACACCTCCTCCTCCCAAATTCCCTACCAACCACTAGCACTCCCATTCACTCAGTTACCCTTGTCTCACACCTGGGAAGTCTCCTTGACTTTGCCCTTTCTAACAACTTGCCACCTTTGCCCTTCAGTCAAGTCAAAATCCTTACCAAGTCTATTACTTGTCTATTCATTGAAGCATTATTCACAATACCAAGATATGGAATCAATATTAGATGTCCATTGATGGATGCATGGATTTTTAAAAAGTGGCATGTAGGTATACAATTGAATACTACTGAGCCTTAGAAAGAAGGTAATCCTGTTATTTGCAACATCATGGATGAATCTGGAGGACATTATGCTAAGTAAAATAAGCCAGGCATAGAAAGACAAGTATCACATGATCATACTTATATGTGAGATCTAGAAAAGCTGAACTCACAGAAATAGAGAGTAGAATGGTGGTTATCAGGAGCAGAGGGAGAGGGTGATGGAGAGATATTGGTGAAAGGACACAAAATTTCAGTTAGGAGAAATAAATTCAAGAGATCTATTGTACAACATGGTGATTATAGTTAATAACAACGTATTGCATTTTGAAACTCACTGAGAGTAGATTTTAAGTGTTCTCAGACACAAAAAAATATAAGTATGTGAGGTAATACAGATATTAATTAGCTCAACTGAGCCATTACATAATTTATGCATATTTCAAAATATCACAGCATATGTGAGAAATATAAAACAGACTGGGTGTGGTGGCTCGTACCTATAATCCCAGCACTTCAGGAGGCTGAGGCAAGTGGATCACTTGAGGTCAGGAGTTTAAGACCAGTCTAGTCAACATGGTGAAACCCTGTCTCTACTAAAAATACAAAATTAGCTGTGCCTGTGGTGCACACCTGTAATCCCAGCTACTCAGGAGGCTGAGGCAGCAGAATCACTTGAACCTGGGAGGTGGAGGTTGCAGTGAGCCAAGATCATGCCACTGCACTCTAGCCTGGGCAACAGATTGAGACTTTGTCTCAAAAACAAAAACAAACAAACAAACAGACAAACAAAAACCAGTATCATCTAAATGGACTCTCCAGTGTTCAAATCCAACCATGTCATTCCCCTGCTTCATGTTCTTCCACAGACCCTTTGTATTAGCAGGACCCAGCCAAGAAGCCCAAGGGTATCTTTTATATTTTCCCCGGCTTGCACAGTGTTTTATCATCATTTTCCATTTTAATTGCCAAGATTGAAAATTTGGATATTTCATATACAAATCTGGATTTGTGAATTTCCATGAAAAAAAAATTCCATGCAACCAGATCCTTGGATACAACCTACATGAGCTGAGAGGCAGCGCTTCTCTTTAGCAGTGGGATGTGTTTTCCTACTTTCCATAGTCCCCACCACTCTCTCTGCTGGTTACCCAGTCTGATTCACTCACTGATTTTATTTACCTAGCATCTGATGGTATCTGAGCTGTGACTTTTGGTCTAGAAGATAAAGTCCAAAATTTAGCATGGACCACAGGCCCTCAGATTCCTACCCTGGACTACTTTCCTCATCTCATCTCACCCAAACACAACATCAAACACTTAGAGATTCCTGAACAGCACACTCTTTCAAAAAATCTCCTGGATTTTTAATATGCTTCCACTCCCCACCACCACTACCACATCTCCAATGTTATCTTCTTTGCAAACATGTGTCCTACAGGACTCTACTTAAATGCTACTACTTTAGTGAAGTTTTATTTGGTCAGCTCAGAGCAACTTCTGTGCTTCCTCTTCTAATGCTACACACATTGTAGAATTTATGATGTTGGTTTCTAGTGATCTGTGGACATATAGTCCTTGAGAAAAGGGGCCATGCTCACTGACCTTTATATCCCTACCCTCTAGCACAGTACCTGATATATACAAGTATTAACATGCACTGGCCAAAACAAACAAAAATGTTGAGTACTTATCCACTACTTGGCGTGCAACAAGCACTAATAAATTTGGTTTGACTTGGTATAGATAATATTAGGTATTACGGTCTCGAGTTAAATATGAATGAATTTCACTTTGGATCCCACCAAAAGAGAAAGTAATAGCATCATAGTATAGCATCTGACTGTAGGCTCTGGAGTCAGACTTTACTGATTAAAATTCTAGCTCAGTTACTTGTCAAAATGTTTTAATTATATGTAAATAGGAATTCTAACCTGCTTCCAAGGATATTGAGATGATTATACGACTCACAAAACACTGAGGAGCATTTGGCACATAGCATTAAACAAATTTAGCTGAAATTATTGTTACTACAATTATAGTTATTGTTATTGTTTTGTTATATAAAGCCTTTCTCATCAAAAAGTCTCCTTTATGTAGCCACTCCCCAGACTGGACCTATAGGACAGCACCGTAGTAAGAGAGCTATATTCTGAGGTCTTCTATATCACTTAAGTAAGATAAAAAAATCTATATGTTCAGACAAATCATAAAGCCTTCATTTCCCACAGATAGAAATTTCAGGAAACTCCTCCTTTTGTTCAGTTCCAATTTAGTCCTATATAACTATGTGTAACTGAAGAAAAGCTATCCTAAAACAACAATAAAACACCAACTATTTATAACATATAAATATGTATATTCTTTCTTTTTTTCTTTTTTTTGAGACAGAATCGCGCTCTGTCACTCAGGCTGGAGTGAATGATGTGATCTTGGATCACTGTAACCTCTGCCTTCCCAGTTCAAGCGATTTTCCTGCCTCAGCCTCCCAAGTAGCTGGAATTACAGGCACCCACCACCATGCCTGGATGGTGGTGTATTTTTAGCAGAGACAGGGTTTCACCATGTTAGCCAGGCTGGTTTTAAACTCCCGACTTCAGGTGATCTGCCCATCTAAGCCTCCCAAAGTGCTGCGATTACAGGCGTGAGCCACTGTGCCTGGCCTAAATATGCATATTCTTAATAAGGATATAACTTTCAAAGGTGAAAGGAGACATAAAATTTTCACCTTGAAGGTAAAGGTATAAATTTATATAAAGGGTTTAGTGAATATAAATACGCTTTGACTAAAGAGCTTTATAAATACTCTTTGACTAAACAATCCTAACACTCTTCATCTGTATAATGGAGATAATTTTAACAAAGAATAAAACTTTATACCTAAAAATGCTCATCTCAGAATACTTGTAGCATTATCTAATTGATAAGAACATATCTAAAACTGGAATAATAACTAAATAATAGCACAGATATATGCTAGAACATTGTAAAATTATGTTCACAAAGTTGTTTAAAAACATGAGAAAGTTACTAAGTAAAAATGAATAATGTAATTTTGTATGAATAAAATAATCCCCAATATTAAGAGGGAAAATGAAAGAAAATTAACTCACTTCTTTCTTAATAGGCTCTAGAACTACAGCATTTTCCAAGGGTGGCAAAGTTCTTTTTCTGCATGTAGTAACTAAACATTTCAACTTTATGACCTATGCATCCAGAATTAGACAAAAAGGTGATATTAAATCAACAGGTACATTGTTTATCAAAGTTTGAAAAACTCAGTTCTAATCTGAACTGGATGGCTAATTCGGAAGAAATTATGCCTATATGGTGAGATATAATTATTTCTTGCCAAGCCTCAGCACAGATATCAGACATGAAGTACACAACAAAGTTTTAGGTGGAATAGTCTTCATTTGTCAATAAATAAAGGTGTATCATAAAAAACTATAAAGGCCTTGGAACTTGACTAAATAAAAATTGCTTACAAGAGAGGAGAATGGTCCAAGGGACTAGATTCCACTGCCGAGGATGAAGAAAGATGCTTGGCAAACAGTTTCCAAAATGCTACAGCTTTATCTCAACTGAGAGTAGGGAATCAACAACTGTGACTTACAAATGCAAAAGTGAATTGTATACCGTGGATAAGCTGAAGAATAACTTCCAGGGGGCAATAATAATAGATTTGCTGTTAAAGAAATCATGACACCTTTGTATATAGCATTGAAATGTGTACTGTGAAAGTCAAAAAAGGAAATCTCACAGGTCAAGAAATCCTCATATAGAGAAAAAGCAACTGCCTTAGCTAACAGTGAGCAAAGGTGTCACTAGTAATAACACAATACCATTACACTAATATATTATTCATTATTTGACAGCCCATGGGGACCTCACCTGTTTCTCCAAACACCATATACATAGTCAGTGTAGCCTTTTCAATCACACACTGCTCTGTCTTGAGAGCTCTGCTTAAGTGCCCCATCCATCTTTCCCCTGCCATGTGAGTGTTGTGCCTTGTTTATACATCACTCTTCGTTGTCTTAGTGCACAGTCCTTTGGCTATGGGTACTAACTCCTTCCCTGATGATCACACTTGTTCCTCCCAAGAAAACTTCTATTCCAGGCAGCACCTGTGTAGTCAAGTACAGCATGTGTCCTCATGGTGGCGGTAAGCCAACCCATTGTCCATGCCCTCCCAAAATGGACCTGGCAATTCGGTTGTGGCGCCTCAGTTTTTCTTTCACCCCACTCCAAATGTAATATCTCTTCATGTGTGATTACACTGAAATATAAGATACTGGCCTTTATAAACACCTAAGAAAGTGTTAAGTATCTGAAGTGTGCAAGTTAGTACATATTAAGTGATACGGTTAACCCTTGAATAACATAGGTTTGAACTGCCAGGTTCCACTTAGGCATGGGTTTTCTTCTGCCTCTGCCATCCCTGAGAGAGCAAGACCAATCCCTCCTTTCCTCTTCACATCAGCCTATTCAATGTGGAGATGCTGAAAATGAAGACCTTTATGATAATCCACTCCCACTTAATGAATAGTAAATATATTTTCTCTTCCTTAGGATATTCTTAATAACATTTTTTCCTCTAGCTTACTTTATTCTTTAGTAAGAATACAGTATATAATATATATATAATAAATGAAATATGTGTTAGTGATTGTTTGTTACTGGTAAGGCTTCCAGTCAATAGTAGGCTAGTAATATTTGGGGAGTCCAAGTATTACAGTGTTGGGATTAGGGGCCTTGATACCATTCCTGAGTGGGAACCTAATTCCCACATTGTTCAAGGGTTAACTGTAATTGCTGATATTAGGTGAGTATTTATTACATGCTGAGGTTTTATATGGATCATTTTCTGACTTGTGGCTGCCTGGTGCCAGGGCCAAAACTCTTGACACTCATTTTATGTTATCTTGTACTGACTGCCTTCCTGATTGTAAGATTCTCTAATACTTCACTAGGAGCTGCTTGCTGTCCCTCTCTATAAAGTTCTTTAATCTCTTACTCTTTCTGTTGGGTTCCTTGTCTAAAAAATATATAACCTTAAAAATCAAGGCTATAAAAGGGTTTGAGGCAAGATAAATAGGAAAAATCTGATTTCTCCATAAAAAGAGTCTAGGATTTTCATCAAGAACACAGTGATTCTGGGAATCACAGATTTGTATTAACTCTGCTAAAAAACAGGATTTTAAGGTAGGTATAAACAATTACAGGTATTGATCGACTTACGACCTATGCAACTTACGACCATTCAACTTTACGACCACAATCGCTAGCCACAACTGCTCTGCATCTGGCAGCGCAAACGTTGCCCAGCTGGGCGTGCGACAGTGCGGACCAGCTTCCGGCAGCACTACCATCTCCGTGGGCACCATTTCAACTGTTATCCCAGACTCGGTACAGCAATTTGTGTTTTGTGTCTTGGATATTTTTCATCAAACCCCTCCCAATAAACTTCTTACACATTTCAAAGCAATGGACCCAAACATCAAACGATTTGCAAGGATTGAACGGATGGCGCACGATGTGTTTCATCCATAACATGAAATTTATGAAGAAAAAAAGAAACATACAATTCAGACAAAGCTCACCATGTTTATGAAAAAACCAACTCCGGTAACCCCAACTGCTGCCTCAGGTGACAACATCAACAATCCGCAGCCAAGCACCAGCGGCCAATAAAATGTTTCATACATGTTTATATATTTTGATATGTTTTGCAATTGGGAAAATGTTTCCTATGGTATTTTTTACACCTGTATTTTGTATTTTTATATGCACCTGTATTTTGTAATTTTGTATGTTTTGCAAATATTAAACCAGCTGTACTGGTAATGCAGTGTTTTACTTAAACCTGATGAATGTAAAAATAAGAAACAAAATGGTGTAGAGATGATACAAATGGCATAAAATGAACAAAGAAAATTATGATATATAACAATGAAAGAAAATTATGATAAAATATGACTTAAAGATTTTTATAACATCATTTCACAGTACTGTACATATAGCCTACTCAACTTATGACCAAATCGTGTTAGGACCGGTCTGTCGGACCCAATTGTGGTCGTAAGTCGAGCACTAGCTGTAATTATAGGGTTTCAAGAAATTACCTTTAGGAGGAAGCATATGAGCCTAGCAAGGGGACAAATGTACCGGTGAGTTTGAATAGTTAAAAGAGAGTGAAAAGGGAAAAAAAGGAAAATAGAGAGGTCTCTACTGCTCAATGTCTTTTATGACCCTTAATGTGTTATGTTGGCCACCTACATAATAGTAGGGTTTCTTCTAGAAGGAGAAACTTTAAAAGGAAATACGAGCACAAAGAAACTCAAAAGATTAAACGTGGGCAAGGGTTCTAAGCCAGAATGGAAAACCCATCATGTCATTTGGATATCAGGATTCTAAGAAGATAGTTTCAGATAATGCATATCAAAAAAGGTATACTCTAAACAAAGAAGGTCTCACAGTTTTCATTTATTCATTCAGAATGAAGAGTCCTCTCTGTTACTGCTTGGCACGCTAGCAATGCATAAGAACCCTCTGTAGAATTGGCTTAGGAATTCTGCATTCCTGAGACTACAGGTGATGCTGATGCTGCCAGAACTCATCTTGAATGGCAAAATTCTACATTCTATTAACTGCTTGAGAATACTACCAGATGTGTAAGTCCAGGGAAAGGAAAGCAGGGCCAGGCTGCAATGAGAAGTGGGGAACAGGATCTGGAAGGAGCTCCACGACAGTTTGTGTCTCAGCAAGCACTGTTCCTGTCCAGCTTTTCTAACTCTCAACTGTTTTGAGTACTTCTAGAGCTTTTACGTGGCTATAAAAATGGGCTACTGGCAAATGCATTAAAGGCTCCTTCTACAGTGGCGAATAGATGTTTAAAAGGAATTTCCTTTTTGTTTCCTCAAACCTTAAATAACAATGTTTGTTAAAGTTTTATCTGTTTCTAATTTGACTTTTTGAAAAATAAAGGATATAGAGTTGGTTCCAACAGAAATGTAGCTTTCATACATGAGATATACACATGTAACTTACGTGTGTATATTTATATGTACATATATATTTAAAATATGTATCATATATTAAAAACCTTCATATAATACACATCCAAATTGCACTGTACTGACTTCAAAAGAAAGAACAGTAAACCACTTGCTGTGCTTAGATCTCAGATTCCAGGACATTGCATTTAACCCCAGACCATCTTAATAAGAGACAGAAATGACCAAGAATTTCACATAGACACAATAGGGTCAGATGTGACAATGGTCATTTGTAATATCCTCCTACTTGCTAGTGCCCCCATATGAAGAAATTCCCCTTGTATGTTTTATTTTATCCCATTAAGGGAACAGCATAGGCAATCATGTGCTCATTTTTTGCCTTAATTTAGAGTAAGTCTAGTTCTCAAATGATCTCATACCAGGCCTTGGTCTTCAGCATAAATATCTTTTCATTTTCTTCACATGGTGTCTGGTCTCTTTTTTTCTGATCTTAATTGTATTGCTCTGTTTCACATGTGTTTCTTATAAACTGCCTTGAATCCTTTTGAGAAATAGACAGGAAATACATAAATATTGATCCATTTGTTGATTCAACCAGCGGTTTCCAAGGGCCTGTTAGGTGGTAGGAACTGGTGATAGAGGTGAACAAGATCTCATATCATGAAGATGCAGACAGTAAGCAGACAATTGTGATATACAGTGGTTAAGGGCTGAATATTCTCAATATGTGTCTGAATTCATGGGATGTAGCACAAAAAATAAGAAATTCTAGTGTTTCTGGGAAAGTCATAGTTTTGGTTTTTTTGTCAAAAAGTTAGTCTTAAAAACAAATTAGAAATTTCCTTTGGTTTTGTGATTTAATTGGAAGTCAGAAACACACAAGTGATTCCATTACAAGGAGGAGTCCATTACAAGGAATTAGTAGCAGAAGCTGTTCGAGTCAAGTCAAAGTAAACCTCATTCTCCTTTAGAGAACTGGGACTTCAAGGAGACAGAATATTCCAGAGGCTAAGCAGTCATCTGCTCCATCATCGGTTGAGGAATCCATGCATTTTCTATATTTCTGCAAATAAATGTGATATGGAAAGAAAACGCCACAGCCCCTACACCTGCTGGAAAGGGGAAAAGACACAGAGAAAGAGAACACTGCTAAATACCACTAGGGTGAACACAGAACCAGCCACTCCCATAGCCATTATCTCCTTTCAAACCTGTGTCAACTGCTGAGGAAACTCAAATCAGAGAAGTCAAGTTACTTTCAAAGGTCACAAAGAAATGGTGGGACCAAGATTCTAGTTCATTTACCTCCTGCTAAAACTGGAGATTATGTATACAGAGCTAGCTGAGTGCCTAAGGTCCAGCCTCATGTAAAGGCATCTGGTGTGCTTATGAAACAGTATGTCCTCCAGTTTCACAAAGCACAAAGCTTTGGAAGCACTTTGTCATTTAAGTTAAGTAGAAGTTTCTACAGTCCTGTAAAAAATGTTCATGAAAACTGCCAGTTTGTTTTCTGTATTTGGACTCCAAACCAGCTGATCTTGGAAGCAAATCACTTACACTGCACTATTGGTAGATTCATTTCAGATGGCAAACATAACTCAAGAGTACAGATGTTGTTTATGATTTTTAGAGTTTATAAATAATGTTCTCAGATTGAAGGATATCACTTCAATGTGTCACACAGATATTTTATTGACCAGGGAAAAGAATACTTCACCTTAAAGGGGATATTTGAAGATATGATAAGACAACAGAAGTAGCAATATGGCAACTTACCTTAGAGAAGAAACAGATAAGTATTGAACATTTGGGAAAAATGTATTTCCCAAAATATGTATAACTATTATTTATCAGTAAAAAATAATAAAATAAAGCTATAGTGGATAAACCATGTGGTTTTAGAATGCTTACACCATTTTCTGTCTGGTCCAATGTGATTCAAAACCAGCCAGTGGAGAAGCAAAAAAGTTCATTTTCATGCAACTGGCTTGAATTCTTTTTGGAATTGACTATATTTGGTCTAAAACTAACTGTTTTGTCATTGAATGAGCCAACATTCCCAAGGAGCATTTAAATGAACTATATCGTCACAGCAAGGGAATGGCTGAGCACTGCACCAAGGTCTATTTTCACTTGATTATATGTGTATTTATTATGTAAAAATAGAGCAAAATATGACTCTGCCAAAAGACTCCCTTACGTTATAGTATAAGCGTGAGCAAGGATTTCTTTAAATTGAAGAGCTGCATGCTTGCTTTGTTTTCACAGCTGTCAGCCTTTTTTATGCTGAAAATTTTTCCCCAATTGGTTGTTATTCATCATACTTATTATTTAGGAGAATTTACTGGTAGCAAAATGTGCTTGTTGGCAACTCCAAAAGAGGAGGTCCTCTGCTCTGTCAATTTGTGGTGGATGAAATCATTCAAAACTGTTTTAAAAAAAACTTACTGGGAGAATGGTCCAAACACAGGCCAGCTTTCCTCATATTTAAAAGGATAGGTTTTCTTCCTTTGGTTGAAAGTTTCTATAAGACCTTCTTTCATCTGGGACCAGAATATATGGACACAATGCTAAAATCTCCTATGAAAGGACATTCTTGAAATGTGTCCAACTCTAAGAGTCTCATTGGGAATCATATTTTCAACTTCAAGCTATGTAGAATGAAATTTCAAAGCTACCATCCCTTCACAGATTGTACACATATGCATAAACAGGGATAGAAGAAACTTTATCCCCACTGTAGCAACTGCAAACTAGAAGACATATTCCTCAGAGGTAAAAAATGTCCATCCTAAAACAGGAACAGAATGAAGCCACTTAAGAAAATGGTCAATTATGGAATGTTCTGTGCATAAGTATGTCCATCAATTAAGAAATGAACTGAAATTACTAATGGATTTCATAATGGCCACCAACCAGCTGCCAGTTGGCTGTAGCTTGGTGACAGATGGTAATGACTGATCTGGACTAGATTTGACCTAGAGATAGTCCATCATTTATTAAATTGCAGTCCCAAATAAAATTCCATGCATTGTAGCATTTCACCATTATGTCTCACAGTGAGATCCTCTGAGAGCATTCCTTATCTGCCGCCACTGATTCAGAGAGCAAACTATTCAAAAGGCTTAAATATAACACTCAGTAAAGAAAGTTCATAATAACTCTCAGGAGATGAAAAATAAAATGCAACTTGAATGACCATCACTTGAATGAGGCATAGTATAAAATGGGAGCTCTGTTTCATGCTAATCTAGTTACCTCTCAGGATTGAGATTTACACTCACCCCTCCTTTAAAAAAAAATCAAGGGGGTTCTCATTTACACAGCAACAGGCAGATGGTGGACTATTTGGGTTCTGCTTTAATCCATCAACACATTCTCAAAGTGAAGAGAGCTGCTACAGGCTGGCTCCAGAACCTGCTTACTTAAGGCTCTTGCATGAAAAAGTCACTGGAGTAGGCACATCATAAATTCCTATTACCATCACCAGACTTTGTTTCCTCAATGTTTGAGTATTTCAAAAATTAACCTTATGTGCTTTTGGAAAATAAGTTTCATAAAGACGAGGAAAAATAACCTGACTCTTATAAATCCAGGTAGAACCTAGATATACATAGAGAAAATATAGCTCAGTGTTTTAAAATCTTCTATATGTAACATGCTGTAAAGCTTTCTTCATGTTGTCAAAACACCATGCATCTTTTCATCTCATTCAAAGATGATATGTAAGGGATGCATTTTATCACAACATATATACACTTGAGGAGCAAAAACATGACACAGAGTGACATCTGGCCATCTAAAGGTTACTATTTTACTTAAAGAGATAGAATACTGTTATCAGTAAACATCATATTTAACGCATCACACTAATCTTTTTTTTTTTTTTAATTTCTTGTTTAAGATGGAAAGAGTCTGAGTAATACTGTAGTCATTCTTTCTCATACATGTCCACTGAAGGGCCCCAAATCGTGGAGATGAGTAAACAGAGACTTCATATACATTTTGGGGAAAAGCCTAGCGGCCTGACCACGAATAAAATTTCTTGGTATTCTCATGCTTCATGCTAAAATGGTTCAAATTCTGCATTTGATCCACAGCATCTCTATTCTTCTCTGGATTAAAATGTTTAAAATTGTTCTATTACATAAAATTAATCCAAGATGCGGCATTTTTATGCCATAGCTTTGTGAACCCCCCCTTGTACCTCTTGACATTTATACGCCTTTTGACAAATACAGATCTAACAAAAATTCCTCAGTTGATAGATAAGAATACTCAGGACCAGGGAGTTTGTGACTTAAATGAGGTCATATGACTCTAAAATAATATGAGATTAAGTGACTTACCCAAGGTCTGACAGTGAGGGGACTAGAACCCAGGTTTATGACTGTTATACCAGAATTACATGTGCTCACAGACTGATGTGCTAGCTTACGCCTATAATCCCAGCACTTGGGGAGGCTGAGGCAAGTGGATCACGTGAGGTGAGGAGATCGAGACCAGCTTGGCCAACATGGTCTCTACTAAAAATACAAAAATTAGCCGGATGTGGTAGCAGATGCCTGTAATCCCAGCTACTCAGGAGGCTGACGGAGGAGAATCACTTGAACCTGGGAGGTGGAGGTTGCAGTGAGCCAAGATCATGCCACTGTATGCCAGCCTCAGTGACAGAGTGAGACTCAGTCTCAAAAACAAAACAAAACAGAATTGCATGTGCTCTGCCTACTACTGATGTCTCACCTGAGCTCTCCGTACTCCTGTCTTTTCCCTTATGCACCTTTATTTCAGCAGTTTCATTGCCTTTCACCTCATCTTGCCCATCAGATTCTCATCTTCACCCCAGTTCACCCTTTGTGTGGACTCACTTCTCAACCTCATTCTGCTTTTGATTTTTCTGTTGTGGACTTTTCCCTGGTTTTCAGTTTTGAAGATCTTTTTCCTGGTTTTCAGTTTTGCTGTTCTTGAGTTGGTGGCTTGCAGAAGTCCCACAGGTTTTAAGACCCCCTGGCATGTGGCTCTCCAGGGCTGGCTCCAGCTGGGTATAATGCCAAAGAATCCAACGTGGGAGCCACAAGCTCAACTGAAAGTCCCTGAGGGAGATCATGGTCAGGGGTGGGAAAGCTGATGTGATGCATACACCAGTAGCTAAAAAAGCAGGAGACTTAAAGAATAATCACAATAAGTTAGAGATGATTAGAGCCTGGAACTGAATGTGAAAAAGACTGGGATATAGAGGACTGAGAAATAGGGAAAGGAAAAGAATGGCCCATTTCAGAAAACAGCAACAAACAGCATGTGCAAAGGCCTATCTACCAGAAAGCAGGACGTGGTCAATTCTCTGAAGGATGAAAGGGGTTTCATATAAAAGATGAACCCACGAAGAATGGCAGGTGCCAGATCACATATGGCATCAAAAGCTATGTCGGGACATTGGGCTTTATCTTAAGGACAATGAAGAGATACTAAAAAGTTTAGACATAGAATAACATGGTGCACTTTGTATTTTAGGAATGTTACATATGAAATCTCCAAATTGGTCTTAATTCCTTAGGGAACTATATTCAGTTACCTTTTCAAAGTGGTCTATGTTCACATTAGCTTTTAAATTTTTATATCACATACTCTATGGGAAAATGATTATAAATAAATATTTGTGTAAAATCTGATACATAAAAATTTGTTCCTAGAGTTTGTGGCAATAGTGTGGATACTGGCTAGGACACAAGTATGTGGAATCCATTTCAGTAAGCATTATTTAAAATATTAAAAGTTCTTTTTCTGAAAAAAATGTCACTACAAAATCATTTTTAAATGTTTACATGTATACCTAAATCTCCAAACTGCTGATAGTAATATTAAATGGAAGGTTAAGAGCATTTTTCTCCCTTTTTATTGGACTATTATTAACCAGCCAGAAAGCCTAGCAGTTCATTTATCAGACAAAAAAAAAAAAAATGTATAAATGCTTGACACATGAGCCATAGCCAAAATGTTATGACTTTATTTGAATTACATTATATAGACAAAGCATGCCAATCCATCAGTCTCAAGTTATTGCCCTGTTACCTATGGAAACAGTAAGATATTTTCCTCATTACTTAATAATACCAAATCTCAAATAAGTATCCCAACATGAAAAACAGATGTTAAAATATGACACTCAAGGTCAGGTTACATGGCATATTCATTCATTTTTAAGTCCTGGGTTACCTCTTAAACATTGTTTCTGAAATTTTTGACAAGATTTTGTTGGATCTGGTTGCAGAGGTTAGAGTCTTAATACACATGTGAGACACAAACAGAAACCTGATTTGTTATTAATCAACACAGTGATAAAATGGAGGATGCTAGTTTTTATACCAGAATGCTTATTGCTTTGCATGAAATATGATTTGATACAAATGACCAAAATCGAGGGCAGAGTTTCTATTTTTATTTCAAGAACGTTTTCATTGGCATTCTCCCTTGACTATGTCAATCTAATCTATTTATTAAAGACATATCTTTAAGCAGAAAATAACTTTTCATTATTGTGCTATTATAGACAGCAATTTTTAAAAACTAAAATATGTATATAAAGAAAAAGCAGAGAATATACTTCTCATTAGGTACCATTCTCAGTAACTACCTCTAATATAAATTTAGTTCCAAATTTTGTTCTGTGTACGCAAATCTATATGTCTATGACTATGACTATGGATATTTTCTTAGAAAAAATCTTGGACCCAAAACATGCAGTGAAGATCTTCCCAAGGCCAATTACTCTTCATCTACAGCATTATTTTTAAATAGCAAGGATAGTGCCCTGACATGGATATACTATAATTTATTAAACTAATCACTAATTTCTGTGCATTTCCCAATATTTCAGTTTTATAAATATTGAGACAGCCAAATGCCTACACAGATAAAAAGGGGTCCCCAGAGAATCTCCAACCCGCCCCACAAGTGTTTACATCAGAAGCTTTTATGTAGATGAGGGAACTTGCCCAGGGCTTCTCTGGGCATGCCCACAGTGGACTGGAGCCGGACTTGTGCCCTGGGGGAAATGGGTGGAGCCACAGAGTATTCTCGCCTTTTGCAGGGGAGGAGCTTGCTTTCCAGCTCCTGTGGTGACCTGGGATTCAATCTGCGAAGCAGAAAACCTGCCAGCAGGACTCTCTTGCTTTGCTGAGAGCTCATTTTCCTTTTTCCTCTTCGCCAATAAATTCCATTTTCCTCACCCTTCTATGTGTCTGCAAGCCTAATCCTTCCTAGTCGTGTGTGACAAGAGCCTGCTTTTGGCTGAACTAAGGAGAAAGTTCTGTAACAATATTATAGCAGTGAACAAATATGTAGCTTAATCTTTCTATGCATTCTTGATTATTTCCTCAGCACAAATTCAAGAAATAAAATTTTGGGTCCAAAGGATGCATATTTTAATCTTTTTGGCATATAACTGCTAAAATAGTGTACGGAATCACATTCCCAGTAGAGGTGAGCAGATGACATTTTTCTATCATATTCTTTTTTTCTAGTTTGCTATCATATTTTGTGGATTCCAAGAGGCACATTTTTCCTTCACATTTTAACATCTTTATAATCTAGTTATATATTACAGTTTATGGTACACCATAGTTAGACTAGCGGCATTCTTTTCTTTCTCATTGATACTTATAATGTCACATAAATCAATATCTGAAATCTATAAAATATAGTATCTGTGTTTATATACTGTGGTTGTGCTTAGCAGATACAGAGAAGTTTTAGAATTTACATAGTGAGCTGCTTTCTTCATTGGCTTCACGTCCATGATTTCTCTGACTTTCTATGATAAACATTTACCTTAGTTTCCTCCTACTATTATACATTAAATTGAAATATTTAATAAAGGTAGTCTCAAAAATTACTCTTTCCACAAATGATTAGCCAATTATCCTAGTGATATTTATTGAATAGTTCTTTTTGTGTTCATGTATCACATTTAAAGCTTATTCTGTTTAAATATTTCTAATCCCTTTAAACACAAGAAGCATTTAATAGAGAACTATTGATTCATTAATTAAATGTGTTAAAGAGAAGTAGACTTTGGAATGAGTTAAAGTTTTGAAGTAACTTTTTGGACCTTCTGCAGGGATGACAGTTGTACAGGTTAGACGTCAATAAGCCAGTTGGGCTCCCTGACTTATTACTGCTCAGTCATGTTATATATAATAGGACCCAGAAAACTGAAACTTAGTATTTCTGCACTGCTGATGACCACTCTCTGGCCTAATGG
Organism: Sapajus apella; assembly: GCF_009761245.1. NCBI lineage: Eukaryota > Metazoa > Chordata > Mammalia > Primates > Cebidae > Sapajus > Sapajus apella. Next base: position 13,489,409 of record NW_022436994.1, read on the forward strand.
AATCAGGGAGGAAGGAGGATTGTGCAGGGTGAGAAAGCCTCCCTGCTTCAATATTCAAAGAATTCCACAGGAATTTATGGGCAGCCCACCAGGGTCAAGCAATACGTTAAAGTCAGCAACATATTCCCCACCCAGCTCATCAATTGAGCTCACAAGTTTCTCTTTTATAATGCCCAAGTCCAGCAATGTACTCACCTACCACTTAATAAGCAGCTTGTCTGTGCTCAGCACTAAAGACAGGCAGAAGAATAAGAAAATTTCTCTGACTTCAGAACGCCAGCCAGTGAGGAAGAAAGATAAGTCAATAACAAGTGCTACAAAATCCAATCCTTACTTTCCTGATGTACGGGGGAGTGCAATAGGAGAACAAAGAAGAAAACAATGGTCCAAGAGGAAATAGGGGAGAGCAAAAAAACCACAGGAAGTTAGTATGTGAAGATTCACTTGGCTGATACAGAGTTGGGGGTACTAGGACTGGGAACAGCTTAAGAAGCATATGGCAGGAGATGTGAGGGAGGATGTCAAAAGACAAGTGTGGGAAAACAGAAAAGGAGTCAGAAGATAGGAAGAGGAGGTGGAATTAGGACTCAGCAACTGATTGAATATGAAGGTAAAGACAGGGAGAAGTCTAGGATGATTCTGTCTTTCATAGCTTTATGCTTGGTAGATGCTTGTGCCCATCCACTGAGATCGAAAACACAGGAGGGGCAAAGATAAACTCAGTTTTAGACACATTGAGCTCTTTTGTTTGTTTGTTTGTTTTATGGAAAACGAGGACAACTGATGGATGGAGCTTGCCTTGGGTGACATTCCTTCCATCCTGTAGTAGAAGACACTGGGCTCCTGAAAGAAAGGAGAGGGGATGCCAGGGAACAGGAGAGGGGGCTTTAAGAAGGTAGCAGAGGAGGCTAGATGTTCTGCAATTGTACAGATGAGGTCACAGCAGCAAAATACCCCATCCTACCCCACATCAATACCTTTGCTGTGTTTGCTGCGCTGACCATAAATTGCTCATTCTCTGTTGTGTAACTGAAATGAATAGACAGTTCAAGAATGTGCTATCTGTACAAATTTGGTCAATTTTAAGAACAAAGGAGAGAGTTTCTTTTTTTAAATAATGTTTCAATACAAGTAAAAGTGTGATTTTTATAATCCAAGTCACACCCTTGCAATTTTTCTTTTTCCATATACAACCTTAACTCCTGGCAAGTGGAAGGCAGATAAAACACACTCACTCTGTGTTCTGACCTGTGATTTGCAGCTGAGTTTTAGGAATGTGATAGAACTTCAGTGTGAATTACATATTTCTACCTTTAAACCAGGGTCAGAAGTGGCACTACCCAGCGTGGGAGTTTAGACTGATTAATTGTGTTCATGGGAAAAGAAAATTATGGCTAGGAACTATGCTAGTATTAAGTATTTCATCAACATATTACTTCCATGTATTGTCTTGTACCGTTTGACTTGGCTAACATACAAAAAGTTTCTAGCTTTTCCAGGGTGTTACAATCAGCCTTTAAAATGTCTAGAGTTAAATTTGCTTCTGAGAACAACTATTTGTGACTTAATTGATAAAAGCCGGTGTGAACTCTATTATTGAAGACCTATGCATTATGTAATAATTTCCTTAAATAATGGAGAAGATCTTTAAAAAGAAAAACAAAGAAAACCACACAAGCACATGGTTTTCATTTGGGGAGTAGGGGCTGGAGAAAGGCTCTGCTCTGAGGTTAACTTCATGGCTTCAGGCAAAACTATGAGATTTAAACAGAAACTACAGCAGAACCATAGCTTTCTGCTTTTAGGGACACTTAAGTATATGACAAATCTCAGAGAATCTTTTGAATTTGAGTGGGGGATGAGTAGTTATGTTCCTTTTGTTTCCATTTTTTTGTTTTGTTTTCTTTTTTCTCTTTATTTTATTTTTTATTTTTTATTTTTTTGAGACAGAGTCTGGCTCTGTTCCCCAGGCTGGAATGCAGTGGCACGATATCTGCTCAATGCAACTTGCCTCCTGGGTTCAGGCAATTCTCCTGCCTCAGCCTCCCAAATAGCTGATATTACAGGTGCCTGCCATCGCATCTCGCTAATTTTTGTATTTTTAGTAGAGACAGGGTTTTCACCATGTTGGGCAGGCTGGTCTCAAACTTCTGACCTCAAGTGATCCTCCTGCCTTGGCCTCCCAAAGTACTGGGATTACAGGCATGAGCTACTGCGCCTGGACTTGTTTTGTTTTCAGTGATTAACATTAGCTAATTAATGTTCTCATAGAAACTGATATAAAGTTTAAAATGTGTCTTAGTTTAATAACTTCAGATGGTTTTCTATATGGCAAATGGAAGTTACATACCAAACGATATCCCCCAACGTGGTTAAAATGCCTCTTTTCCAAAAGGGGCACGAGAATATGAAGAAAAGCTTCATGAATGATGTGGTGGGGGGCATTGGGGGAGGGACTGGAGAGGGTAAGGACTGGAGAGAAACAAATAATCCAAACAATTTTCTACACAACTGATAATTCTCAAATACCCAAACTGACCACAGCTAGATTTCTAAGTCCCGAGCAGGATTTGCACATGCTACAGAATGTTAAGATAGAATTACATCCACCTCTGTTGTGGTTAAGGCCCAAAGATTAAACACAAATTAACAGGCGGCTGTGGTTCTAGAATGCCTTGGTAGGACTTGCAAGGCAGTGGTGAAAACTGGTTTTGTAACCCTTAACTCAACACCTACCTCATGAGTATAAAGTTATTGGAATACAGTGGCATTTCTTGTGATAACACCCCTAACCATGGATGTATGAAGGAACTGCTTCTTCCTGCCCTCAGGCTTAATCAAAGAGGCCTGCAGAAGATAACTAAGAAAAGATGGGGGGTTATCATACCTATAGGACTTAGAAGGGGCTGAGGAAATGCTAGGAGGCCAGGCACAGGACAGGTACTGTCTGAGCCCAGAGCCCTACAGAAAGACTTTCTGAGTGGGAGAAGAACTAAACTGCCACTCAGTTTAGTTCTGTGAGAGGGTCAGCCTGCAGCAGTCTCCACTCCAGAGAAAGCCCACACTAGACTACACAGCACCAGTAAGGGGAGGCTTCTCCTGTCCTTGCGTCTACTCTGCTGTGTCCCTCTCCTGACAGGTAATTGGGGCCAGGTATGCAGGACAAGTGACAGGTGAGGAAATGGAACAGAAGCCAACCATATTCCCTCCTCCCTCCACCACAGACTTCTGAATTGAAGTAGGCCACTGATGGAAAAAAATAGAAGCTTTCATTCTATAGTATTTCAGAGATTTTGCTATTCTACCATGTTAATGTAAGAATTATATTTTAGACAAGTCTTGTTACTGAAAGGGATGTGGAAAACTTTTTACTGTCAAGTCACTGAAAAAGTTCTGGATGGTCCCAAAGTCCAGAGGCAGGAAAATCTACAGGCTTCAAAAGAATAAAATAATGTCAGCATGCTCTGAAGTCTGGTCCTTAACTCTATGGAGATGTGAGGCCTGCGTGTGCCAAGGGGCCGCTCTGGCCTCAGGTAAGAGACTCCGTCCTCCTCTGAGGTATATTCGGAGGTTAAAGGTTGAAATGTTAGATTCGACATCCCTTTCTGGAAGGATAACTATTAACTGGTAGTTCTAATAAATACTTTAAAAGTAACAAATACATTTCCATTTTATTTGCCCAGCATTTCAAGTAAGAGTTACAAACTCAAGCCAAGTTTTATATAATCCTAAACTCTTTTTCTCTACAGAGGCAACTGGTAGTTTTCCTTCTATACTGCATTATGCTCCAGGAGGTTTGCACAACATCCTATATAACAAATTATGATGAAAAATCAACTTTCATGTAACTTATAATGTGAGATATATGCTGCTTTCCATCTCTGTCTGATGCAACACAATATGCTTTATTTGGCTAGGAAACACAGCTGAATCTGTTCTTATAAAACTACTTGTGGTTAAAAGAAGGTAGGTTACATTTTTCTATCTGATCTCATCTACCAACTTCTCTGTTAGTATTGCTCCTTTAACAAATATCATTCCTAAAAGTTACAAAATGAATGTTTAGTAATCCATACAAATAATTGGAATATTCAAACATGGATCCATCATTCAAAACCCCTAATAACCAAGCAAAGAAGGTGTAGCCTACATACTATAAAGGGTAACAAAGTCAAAGTCAGTTTCCAAGGCCAACCGTATGGCTGGGCCCCCTTCTAAGTCAGCTAGGCTTGTGGAGCCTCTGTTTCCCCATCTTGGCTGTAGACCTCACTTCCAGAGCCATGGGAAGAACTGAATGAGAGTAAGGATGTGAAAGCCTCTGCCACGCTGTCTAAGTGCAGGCCAGTCATTCTGTTCTGTACATGTCAAGGCATAAGCCACTCCAGGGAACCCAAAGCTCCATGAGGCTGCATACTATGCTCAGAGTTTACAAACCTAAAATCTAGTTGAGGATACACAGAAACATTTTCACAATGATTTCAAGGTTCAGATATAAACAGAATTCACAAGAAAAGCATAAATTCAATGAGTGATTCCACCAGTTAGTGATAAGGTTTCATAGGAGGCAGCAAACTCCATGGGCAGCAGTGATGAAGTTTCGAAAGGATGGAGGAGTGTAGGTTGATGAGGAGGACTGGATAGGAAAGAGAAATGGGCACGGCAGATTTTTTCATACAGAGGTTGCAAACTAATGGCTCCAGTATCAAATTTCACAACAAAAACCTGATTTCTGGCTTTCTTTTAACCCCAGGGGCTGGGTTGAATTTGCTCCCTCGAGAACAGTTGTCCTCTCTAGAGCAGCATAGTGGTCGCTTCTGTTGAGCTTCTCACACCCGTTGGCCTTTACTGATTGATGTTCCCTACCCAGCCCTGGTAGGCATTTGGGGTTGCTCATATATGATTTAGAAGTGTCACTAACCTTGCTAAATAGCACCCCAGACCTAAGTGAACATCAACCAACTCAGGCAACCATGACGTACTCCTGATTCCTTCCTTTACCCCAGTCCACTGGCAATACCTTATCCTGTAACACCTTAACGGCTGCATTTCACACTCTAAACATAGAGAAACCACAGGCAAACCTTGAGTTTATTTTAGATGGCATCTTTTCAAATAAAAACTCCTCAAGGTAATTTTCTTAAATTAAGATCCCATGGGAAAAAAAATAAATTAAGCAATAATAAAACCTCTGATGAACGCTGGGGTTGATCTTTCAATAAGTGGATAATTATTTGCTGGACTCTCCACTCAAATTAAATTATCTAGTTGTAGCATCTCATTTTTTCCTAGACTAGTTATTAATGTGACTATAAAGTTTTTCTCATTTGTTGTTCTTTAGGTATGATTTTAGAAATCTGTCTCTCGCTTGCACACACACACACACACACACACACACACACACACACACACACATAAATGCATCTTTAAAACTACCCTTTTTATGAAGAGCTAGAGGAGTGAGAATGAAGGAGGATAAAAAACTCCAAAGATAAGTTCTCTGCGGTAAAACATTAACAGCCTTACCTCCGTCACTGCCCCTTACTCACCAACTATAAAACAGAGGCTGGGATTGTATCTATGTTATTTCCATAAACTGAGATGGATCACAAATAATTTGTTCCTAATACCTGTAGAATAAAAATATACAAATGGCTTGTTTCTCAGTAAGTAAAAGCAACTTCAAGGTTACGTCTGTAGAAATGTATCTCCTCTGTCTTGCATTCCACAGCATTTTCTGGAATGAGCGAGAAAGAGGTGCCCCACCGTATAGTTAACATGCAGAGAATGTTTCATAACCCAGAGAGAGATGCAGTCAGTACAGTGAAGAATGGGAACTTAGAAGAGAGAAGCAATATCTAAGTATTCTTTTTTAGGAAGTTAGCTGGGTGCAGTCCATAGTTTATGTACAGCCCTGTCCCTTCCTCAAGAAAATTTCAATAAACATCCACATTACTTCCAATGCTGTTTACTGTAAAATTTGTGTTTCTTTTATCTAGGATATCTTCAAGGCAATCTTCAGTATGCTATAACCAGTGGCTCTTGAAGTTGGTTCCTAACCCCTGACTAGCAGAAGCAGCACCTGGGAATTTGTTGGAATGAATCTTTGAGCTTCACTCCAGATCTCTGGTCAGAAATTCTGGGAGTGAAGCCACACAATACTATGTAGTTTAAGTCACTCTCCAAGTGATTCTCATGCACACTGAAGTTTGAGAACTGTGGTGATCACCTGTAGTGAGTAAGCATTACAGAGAAAACATCTGTAGTAGAGGTTGTTGGTGCCACCCATTCAGATCTTCCTGATCAGCCAATACACTTGTACCTGGGCTGCTTGGAGGAATACTGCTGAGGGTTTACACCTGTGTTCTTCTCTCGTTACTTCTCCATGGTTGGCAGAATAAGGAGAGATGTCTGGGAAACCACCTACCCACAACCATGGGGTGGCCAATGACATAAGGTACTTAAGCCTGAACTCCTTGCAGGGCAAGACAGCCTTGTGAGCCTGGGGACCTGGCCAAGGGCAGATTCTGCCTAAGACCACATCCTTGTAGACACTCCTCCTTCTCTATCTTGCTCTCCTCACTCTCTCACAGGATTTTCCCAAAGATTATTTCATCATTAAATCCCGTGCACACAAATCCACTTCTCAAGTCTGCTTCTAGGGAGACAGACTAAAACATGACTACTTGTATAATTACTTAAAAAACTTTTCTTAGGGTGCTAATGTGTGGGGCTAGTTATTGTTTGGTGGGGAAGAGTTAACAAATGCAGGAATACACATAGGAGTCTTACTAAAAGCACATCAAACAACATTGTATGCTCTGGCACTGCAAACATAAAGGTTGTAAACTGGCGGATCACATGATCTCTATTCTTCTAAAATTTATGACATCATAATTCCTGTTAGTGAATAAGAGATACTTATTGTACAATTTTGTGACAAGAAGTTGCAAGAAGGGCAGGTATTCATGTTTAGTAACAGAATAATTCATTGAATAAATGTTTACTGCTCCCCTATGTTACAGGCACTGGGGCCTCAATGGTAAACTCTACAGGCAAAGTCTCTACCTTCAAGGAACTTCCATCTTGATGAGAGACTCTGACAATAAACAGATGAATATATGTAATCTGATATACAGAGGTGAGAAATGCTATGGACCAGAAGAAAGAAGTGGAAGGGGATAGAGAGTGATAACTGGGGTGGGGGTTGGGGAATACACTGAAGAGGTGATATTTGAGCAAGCAGTGACTGCAGTAAAGAAAGCCACGAGAATATATAGCATGCTCAGGTGGAAGCAATATCAAGAATAAAGACCTGAGGCAGGGGCTTGCTTAGCAAAGGAGTCTGTGGCAGGAGATGAGTTCAAGACATAGCAGCCCTGATCACTAGGGGCTTGTAGGTCCCATGTTCACAGGAAGAACATGGTGTGATCAGAAGGCCTCTAAGGGCTACTGAGCAGGTGGTGACATGGTTGACCTAATGAAGATAGGGTAAGAGAATCAGGGACCACAGATAAGAGGATAGAGCAGTAGGCTAGCTGAGAATGAAACAAACACTAATGGTTTCCAGGGAAGTTTATTGACCTATTCCTTTACTTCCTTAATCCACTAAGAGATCTGACAGGCCCTGCAGGATGTACACACTCTACATACTCAATGCAGCTCTCCTTTTTGCTTTATCACAACCTAGAATGGGAAATAAAAGTTTATGAGGGCATCAAGTCTCACATCCAGACTGAGGTACGTATAGGACACCATTAAAGCACAGAGTACGCAGGAAGTGTTTCAGTCCTGGTAGCCAGTGTTGACATTAGTACTGAAATACTTCATTAGTACTGATATATCTCTCTGCTTCCTGTCGCTTTAAATGGTGCTGTAGAGAGCTGGGAAGTATCTTTGAGACCACATTCTATTCTCTGAAGCTGAAAGCTAAGGAACAACCTACCTCTATTTCATTTTGTTTAAAGTATATAAATGTTATTAAATAATACCATAAAGAAATATTTTATATCATTTACGCTAACAGCTAAAAATCTGTAATTCATTTTTTCTCCCAATAAAAGCTCCTATTCTTTGCTAAATTTTATTGTCAGTATTTTCTAAATGCACAGAAAAAATTTTTAAGATTTATATTACAAGCAAGTTTTAACAAAAGAAGTCAATTTTTTGAGTAAGAAACAAAAATCCACCAGACCTACTTAGAAAAAATATTTAAGGCTTAAATCCATGGAGATTCCTTTTCTAAATGAAATTCAATTTTCCCATTTGTACGTTTCCTGATGTTGATGGTTGTGGTATATGTGCCTGTGGTCAAGTGGTTTAGGGAAAGTGGGCTATTGGAAGATTGTAGGTGCTGGTTTTAAAATTAAACCTGAATCTTTCACATGCTTTAAAGGGATTATATCCAAAAAACATTTGCGTTCCATAGGACTAAAGGTACTATCTCACCACTCAAATGCAAAGGGCCAGAAGTCTATTTATACATTCTCCATGATTTGTTTCCCAGATTTAGCTTTCTACAAGCACTTCCTTCAGGGAAACACACACTTTTCCTCTCTTGCAGCCCAATTTCCTGTAAAAATGCCTCTTTAGGAAATGATAATCACAGCATCATTCTTGTGTTATATGATGACAACTAAGAAGAAAAACATGCATATACATTCATTCAAAACACCTTCCAAAACAAATGAGGATGAAGCAAAAAGAAAGGGGACGAAGAAAATGTTCTCTTTGCCCAAACAGTTCTGCCTTTTTACAAAAAGTAGATTTTGCAGCATTTTCTTAGCTTACACTAAGAATTCAAATCTATATCCCTCATTTAAAGGCAGGTTCTTCTTTTAGTGTTAGGTGTAAATTCACGTAATCTTAGTCACTATTCGAGTTCACTTCAAACAGTTCTACCTTGGGCAATTATAGGATATCCAGGTATCTGAGGCAGCTGCTGGTACATGTTAACACAGAGGTACTCTTGTTCCAAGATTGAAGGTGGACAATGAGGGTGGTCAATGTCAGTCATGACAGTAATCTTTGTGAAGACTCTCTTAAGGAGCAGGACTGCTCATCCTGTGCAAAGTGAGAGTCGGGGGCCTGTGCTCACAAGAGAAGGAAAAGAGAAGCAGCTGGGTTATATAACGCAGCCTCCTAAACGCAAAGCCAGCACACAAAGCTATCTCAAAATTTCTTGGTAATTCTGTGGTTTCTTCTAGATTCAGACTCAACAAGGTCTCTAGAGATAGCTGCTTGCTAGAAGTGGTGCTGGGAACAAGGCTGGTTGTCCCCATGCCAGAGCAGCCTCTAGAAAGTTGCTGAATGGATGTTACTGCCAACCGAAGAAGCCACTGCCATGAGAAACATCACCCAGAGAGGAAGGAGGATGTTTCCACTTACTATAATTAACTCCGTGCTCCAACCTCACAATGACCACATTTCCTCAATTCAAAGATTCTTATCATGCTGACTTTTCTCTTTTCTTCTTTTTTTTTCTTTTTTTGAGACAGAGTCTCACTCTGTTACCCAGGCTGGAGTGCAGTGGCATGATCTTGGCTCACTGCAACCTCTGCCTCCTGGGTTCAAGCAATTCTCCTACCTTAGCAACCTGAGTAGATGGAACTATTGGTGTATACCACCACTGCTGGCTAATTTTTGTATTTTTAATGGAGACAGGATTTTGCCACGTTGGCCAGGCTGGTCTTGAACTCCTGGCCTCAAATGATCTTCCTGCCTTGGCCTCCCAAAATATTGGGACTACAGGAATGAGACATTGTGCCCAGCCACTCTACAATGACTTTTCCAGAAAGAATAAGAATCACCATCATGATTGAAGGCACATACTAATATAAATATGTCTTCAAATATAAATTAAAATATATTTGCCATAGAATAAAGGAAATGCTGTATTATTAGAAATACTAAGGATCATATAAATACTAGACAATGTTGAATCCATCCTAGACCTACATTTAAAGGTATGACCTCATGTGATCTTCATAAAAATCACATGCTTCTAAGGTAGACATAATTTTTCTCATTTTATAGAGGATGAATGCTAAGGTCAAAGAAAAATTAAGGAAATTAAGAAAAATGAGGGAACCTGATTTCATGGCTCTGAACTCATACCCTTTGTACCACACCAGTCCCCTCTGAGTTTCTGAGACATGCCACTATGGAAAGGAGCCAGCAGGGTGCAGAAGATGGTGCCGTTTTCCCTGTTCTCTTAATGAAATCCAGGGGTAAATGTCAAGGAAATAGGCAATAATTTGACACCAGCAGCACAGTTAAGGGGTCCAAGGCCTTACTTTAATCTCTATTGCTTCTGATGGTATAAAAATTAAATATTACTTCTGGTATGACCCAAATTTTAGGATGAAATGTAGTGGATTAGAAGGAGCAATGGCTCTGGAGTCTGAAAGATCTAGAACTTGTAATAGTGTCACGCTGGGAAAAAAGGGTGAAATTTCTAATCAGTGTCAAAATGGAGATTTGTAAAACAAATGGTGCTGAGAAAATTGGAAATTAGAAAATAGATTCCCTACTCCTCAATAACACCAAAATAAATTTCAGATGTGCCAAAAAATTGTGAATAAAAATGAAAGCATAAAGATCTTTGTGGTAATGGAACAGTTCTACCTTTTGATTGTGGTGTTCGTTACATAAATCTACCTCTGATGAAATGAAACAATATATACATATTATACCAATGTCAATTTCTATATTTTGATATTGCACTATATATTATGTAAGACATTACCTTTGGGGGCAGGGGGTAAAGGGTACACAAGACTTCTCCATATGATGTTTGTGACTTCCTGCAAACCTATAATTATCTCAAAAATTAAAAAGTCAAAATAAGTTTTAAATAAAAGCATAAAAGAACTAGAAGGAAATAAAAAAATAGCTGAACTTGGTATGGGCAAGGAAGAATCCTTTTTAAAAAAAGAATACATTTAACTACAAAAATGGAAATTTTCTGAATATACAAAAATATAAAATTAAAAGGCAAATATTAAGATTTTTTGGTATACCTGACAAATAGGGCTTCAGAAGTCTTAATATGTTATTTACATAGCGGTTGATAGTATGAACAGACAGCTTGGCCAAAAATCATGACTCCACTACTTAAAAGCTACATGACTTTGAGAAAGTTACCTCAAGGAGTTTCAGCTTTACCATCTGTGAAATGAAGATAGTAGTACCTTCCTCAATAAATTGTTTGGTGAGTAAATAAGTTAATGCGATGTAAAGTACTTAGAATATTATCTGGAACACAGTGTTAATTGGGTTAGTTGTTGTCATCATTATTATTCTTATTACAATTCAATACAAAAATGATAAAACCTTCCCAAATGTCAGGCTCTCAGGTACACAGAGGCTGGCTGGGGAAAACTCCCCCTTGGAGAGATTGCCCTTAGCTGAGCTGTAACATAATGACACCCTCATGCTGAGTCAGGCCTGGCCATTTACCCTGACAGCTGTTGATTCATGTTATGTTATATGATCTCTACCCTTGTGGTCACCTGTTAGCTGGGACTCCTTGCTCTCTCCCATACCCCTGCCTCCCTGGCTACTCACCCCCACCTCCCTTCTAATATGGGTCTTATTGTCCACTCAGTTAGGTAATGATATGCTTATAAGGGCCCCCTTGTGACAGCATCTGGTGTTGTCATCTGCATACTCCCACAGATTACCGCTGATAATCTTCACAAAATCCTGTCCATAGATATCTCCAATTATGGATGAAGAGAAGCGACCTCAGAAAAGTCAGTGACTTTCCTGAGATCACACAGCCGCAAGAAGTAGTCCCTATTCTCAAAGCCAAGTTTTCTGATTAAAAGTCAAGGCTGGAAGTTTCCAGAGTGATGGGAAACTCCCACATTATGGGTATTATCTCAACTAAGAGATTCCCAATAAGAATCTCTGGAGATCCACTTTTTTCCAGGGGGCCACCTTGTTGTCAGGACAGGTTTCACTTTTCTCTTCTTGATTCTTGTCAGCGTTCCAGAAAGGAGGACTCACCGTCTAAGTCTCCTCTGGTCTGCTGCTCCTATAGTTAGACCATGCTAGGCGTAAGTACACATTGCTTTTGGCACACCTTTAGTGGCTTTAGAGCTCTTTCTCCTCAAATAGACTGGAGGCTCATAGAACACAGGGACCACATGTTGTTATTATTTAGTATCCACTTGCAACAATTAACACAGTGGTCTATAATTTCTAATCCTTGGCCCCCAAATTTGAAACACTGCCTGAAGAAGGCAGAGGTAGCCCATGTTTCTGTTTGAGAAAGTCTTGTATATATGCCCTTCTTTGACCGTCCGGGATTGTAAGTACAGAAACCTGAGTATCAGTTCCTGATATTGGGTATCAGTATCAGGAAATGTATTTGATTTATTGCTAGCTCTTGTTGCCAAGAATGGAATTCTCTTAAAATCACTATTCACTGTGAACTTGGGCAAGTGATTAAGCTTTACTGGATCTCTTTTTCCACATTGTGAAAGGAGTTTATCACTTTTCAGCAAAACTGCTCTAAAAGATAGTACCTCCAATTCTTCCAGTCTCCAAAGAAATCTGAGTATGTATATACACAGTGAGATGGTCAGAGAAGGTGACCTTCTCAAAGGACTCAAAAAACACTTTCTGAGGGGATGCTACAGGTCAATGCAGAGCTTCACCTGCGCTGAGATCTCTAGGAAAAGTTTGTTCAAAAGAACTATGGTCAATTGGACCCTGGCAAGGACCAGTGATCACCACCTATAAAGAGGACAGTCTGAAATGCACACACACACAGAATGCAAATTTCTCCTATTAAAACAGTCCATGTAGACAGCACTTAGATGCTTTTCCTTGGAATAACAATGGTGAGGCATGTCTGGTACAACAGCTCTGTCACACAAAAATGAACCAAAATATTCTTGCACACTTTGTGGGCTGATTTGAGAGTTACCTAGCTTTGGGCTGTAAAAGAATTCCATATTTAGCTCTGGTTATAGGTGAGGGCCCCATGGGATAAGAAACTAGCCCAGGAAATGCATTTCGGTGATCTTTCATTGAGCTGGAAATCCCACACTGATGATTGCAGGACATTAAATGAACACCTTGTTACACAGTTCTTGCAACCCCCAAAACACGGAGCACTATGAAACTGAAAGTAGCCTTACAGTAGGTTGACCCCTAAAGCAGAGAAGCTTAAAGTGAAGTGGACTCAATGCCTTTAAAATACACATAAATCTAACGTACCAATACCATATGCTCAAAACATCATTGCTGAGCACACAAGGGAGGAAAAGGCAGACAGATGCCCATACTCCAAGAAGCTGAGAAGGTAATCTGCGGCTCTTAGAGGTAATGAATAATGATTTAGCTTGGTTTTCTTCACTTTGATATTTCTTGCAGAAAAGTCACATGAAAATGTGTATTTTTCACTATGATTTCCCTCATCTGAAATAGTGCCAAGTTTCTCTCACATTAGGAGAAATACCTAGACACAGTGAGAGGTAATAAATTAGATTTTAAATTTCTTCTAAACTTGTTTTAACACCTGGCCTTCCCATCCAGTACAAACTGAGATGCAAAAGAAGTCTGCACATTGGTAACTATCTCTCTATCACCACTTAGATGATCTGAGGAAGGTCTGGCTGCCTTTAAACACGCTGCCTCAGGCAGAAGGCTCAGGTTTTTGGTGGCTTTGAGGGTTATTTTAGGAAGCTAATCTTTGGCAGGGCTTACAGAAAAGGCTAATGACTAAGTGAGAGTTGAATCCTGTGATGATGTAACCCAGGTGGATTGCACAGTAATCTGTGAGTTTCTTATGCATTTCTACAGCTTCCCCTTGGCATATGTGTGACAGCAAAGGGGCAGAACCATGGCCTTGGGGCAAACCAGGGTCTCCTAACCTGAGGCTAAATTTTTAGAGCATATCTCTCCTTCACTCACTGTCTGGCTCCAGGCCATATAAGAACTTTTTCCCCAACTCAGCTTCCTTAGTTGAAAGTAGGAGGAAGCCCCCACATACCTACTTCACAGAGCTTTCCAGTGAAGCTTAGCAAATGGGGATGGCAGAGCATGTTACAATTTTAGAACTGCTCTAGAGATTCAACAGTGAAAACACAGTAGCTAATTAGACAAAGTTTGGTAGAAAGGAGATCTGGAATTCACCTTCTATCAGAGCCTGAATGGCTGTGGATGGATAATTCCTTTAACTACTCTGTATTTCTCTAGTTCCCACATAAACTCTGTCATTTCCCAGGGGATCGCCTGGAAAATACTATGCATATGCCCAGTTTATCGTCGTTTGTTGGGACACCTAGCAGCTCCCTCTGAAAGGAGAGGGCTGGTCCTAGAAGAAGCCAGATGGCCCTGCAGAAGTAGCTTTGGCCCCTCAGGTCGCCCAGTGCTGTAGGAGCCAGGCTGACGCCCACAGGGCCTCTGAACACTGGAATGGCAGATGAGCTCAGCTCTCTGAAGTGGCTGACATGGCTGAGATAGGAGTGCCCCACCACACTCATTTCCTAGAGGACAAGTTCAGCCAAAGCCACATTAAAAGATGGTTGCTTAATGTTGGCAGAATGTTTCAGGAGGCATCAAATGAGAGTGTGTGGGAGGGGGAGTGGGCATCGGTGTCATAAAATGACGAAGCCCAACAAACGTTTCCTGTCTTCACATTTAAAATCTCTGAAGGTGGAGGAAGCCAGCCTCAGAGGCCTGGGGCTTTCCTGAAGAAACTATAAAAGGAAAGCATGATAAAAGGAGCCAGGGTTTCAGCCGGACCACTACCAATCAAAACAAAGAGTGGGGGGAAGAAGGTCCCATCTCAACCCCAACCCTTGCTTATAATTTTCAGACTGTATTGGCTACAGGAAGCTACTTAGAAGAGAGGTGAGGTTTGGTTTAGGTTCTGCGGTGGCTCTTTTCTCCTCAGTGAGTGACTGTGGCTCGTAGCTAGTCTCCTCTTACTCCCACAATAGATAATACATTTAAGAAGTGAAACAAGAATCAGTGGCTGCTTATTGTGCCACACACCGTCTAATGGCCTCTAACAAAATACACTACCTGATCAGAAAGCATTTCTTGTCATCTGAATTCTGCTGTCAGAAATTAGGAAAAGAACAGATTGAACAGCAGCTGATACTTAAGATGTAAAAGCACTGACATGGTCAATGGAGAATTGACCATGACATTGGAGCATATCCTCTGACATTGGTCAATTTTCAGTCACAACAAAAACACAAATAATTGATTTGGAAGCAGAGCAAATGAAATATTGTTCAAAATACTCAGATAGCATTGTTGGCCTATTTCTGCTTTCTAAGTTATTCAAACAATAGTCTATTGGGGAGGTTTCTCACTATAGGTTCCATTAATAAATTCAATGTTTAGATTTCTCATTTCATGATCACTTAAATGTTACAATGTAAGATTTCACTCAAGCAAGGCCTGAACAGACCCATGTCTTAGGGAAAAGCTAAGTTATCCTGAACACTTGAGGAATCTCCAGTCCTAAGATGGGACTGCAGCTGTAAGAGCAGGCCCACTCAGCTAATGTATGCTACATTGTGCAATTTAAAACACAGGGTATAAGGCAGTTTTTCAAAGAGGTTCCAAGCATCTTAAGAGTCCCAGAAATTGTATTTGACTCATGAAATTTAGAATTCTCCACCCACACTTATCAATGTCATCTTCTTCCTCCTTGTCCTTGTTCCACCCTCCTCTATAAATCAAGAGACACATGCAGCTGCCTACAGCAACCAAAAGATTTCTCCAATAAGCAAATACCACTGAAAAGGAGAAAAAAGTTTCAGAAAGGCTCACAGAGTTTAAGGGTTAAATCTAATAGCCTGGGTTCTGATTCTGATGCTGTCAACAATCAAATAATTAATGGCATTTGTTTATTTTTTAACTTATTTTATTTTTTTTTAGATGGAGTCTCGCTCTCTCGCCCAGGCTGGAGTGCAGTAGCATAATCTCAGATCGCTGCAGCCTCCAGCTCCCGGATCTAAGCAATCCTTGTGCCTTATCTTCCCCAGTAACTGGGATTACAGATGTGCATCACCAGACCCAGCTCATTTTTGCATATTTAGTAGAAATGAGGTTTTGCCATGTTGGCCAGGCTGGTCTTGAACTCCTGGCCTCAAGCAATCCACCCACCTCAGTCTCCCAAAGTGCTGGAATTATAGGCATGAGCCACTGTGAGTGACTTTAACAGCATTTAAACACACCTTATATATTTCAAATTCATTAACATTATGCAATTCATTCGACCTTTACAGCATGCCTCTGCAGAACACAGGGAGACTTGTCGCCCCTAGTTTACAAATGAGCAAGCCAACTCTAGGGTGGGTCTGTGTAACTTGGCAGCCTTCTCACTCAGTGTCCACTGCCATGTGTCCTGAGCTCCCTTTCTTCTCATGTCATCACCCAGTCCCATCTGCACACACAAACCTAGCTCTCCATCTCCACGTACCTTAGCAGCTTGTTTCATCATACTGTGAGCTGCATCCCAGTTACTGATATATTTCTTAGTGTTTCCAAAGGCTAGAAACCTCACTGAGGGCAAGGAGCACAGGAGCCCTATCTTTGATAGCCTGAGGACATGTCACCATATCTTGAATGCAGTATGTGTTCTATAAATATTTGGCACATTGAACCAAACTGCATTAATCTGCTATGAAATCGCAAACCAGGTGAATTCTGTGCCTCCCCCACCCTGTAACCTCTTGTTCTCAACCCTGACTCCCACCTATCAAAACCTACTCCCAGATCTTTCAAACACATAAAAGACGGTGTGATTGATAGAAGCTTAAAATGTTACTCATCATGGTAGGTAATAAACTTGAATCTAAATGGATGTGGCTCTAACTTCTGGCATCGCCTGAAAGTCTTGGAATGATTTGGGAATGTCAGGGCCTTTGCAGCAGGCCAGAAATCACATTTAGAACTCGTTGGCCCTTGAGCCTATACCAAAATCACAGGCATCCACAGTCACCCACCTCACTTCTCATCTATGAGTTGAAAAGTATGAGTCATAAACTGTTGGAAGCATTTTTAACTCACGAATTATGTGGATAGTAAAATATAATGCTTCAACCTTAACTGGATGCTAACCCAATCTTAGCAACCAACTAGACAAAGTTGACTTTGAAGTCAAAGTAAATGACCAAAAGAAAAAGAGTAAACTATTTCAACAGACTGTGTTGATAGCTTGATATGTGTAACTCGAGGCATCTATGTAGTTTCCACAACAAATGACAGGGTGTGGTTCCTTCTTCCTCTTGGATGCTGACCGCAAGAGGAAGTCTAACCCTAATGGAGACAGCATCCTGAACTTGCTCTCTGCCCTGAGCCTGCACTCCAGTTACACAGGGTGGGAATTCTGCATTCCACCCTTAAAGAGTCCTGCAAGTCGGGGGTGAGTCCCCTGTCCCTACCAGCCTCCTTCTTTTGGGGTTACACTTTGAGCCACTAAGTCTGGCCCTGCCTACCTCCTCTGGTCTCACCCTCCCTAACCCCTCTAAGAGACTGGATTGAGGCCACCTGAGATATTCACTTGCATTATGCAGATTACATAGATACCACCTTTACCTCTCCAAAGGCCTTCACATTGCTGTCACCCGGCCATGCCAGCCATCCACAGGCTGCCATCTCATCATCTCTCCTCCATCTCCAGGACTTGCTCATGCTGTACTTCGCCTGCAGTGCCCATCTGAGCATCTTACTCATCCTTCAAGATTCAGTTCATGACTGAATCTTGACTGGAAAGTCTCGACTGACTCTACTAGGCTGGGTCAAAATGTCTTCCTCTCTGTTTTCAAAAAATCTTGAGCACATATCAAGCACAGCATGCATGATAGCAAATTGAAATGTCTGTTAACTTCTTTGCTGCATATTCTGAGAGGTCCTGCACATGACTGGCACTTTGTGAGCACTGAGGGAAAAGGCTTGTTGGCTATCTGACTAGCTGAATGATTGAGCAATAAGCTGTAGTACAAATCATCATCTCAGACCACAGTGAAGGTAAGGCCACAAATCCTTGAGATATTTCTGTTCTCCAGTAGCTAACACACTGCCTGTTTAGGGCATGTTATCAGGTAGTTAAATGAAACTGAACCAAACAATTCTCATTTTGACCATTTTTATTCATTCAGCCATCAATTTTTTTGAGACAGAGTCATGTTCTGTCACCCAGGCTAGAGTGCAGTGGCGTCATTTAGGTCACTGCAACCTCTGCCTCCCAGGTTCAAGCAATTCTCCTGCCTCAGGCTCCTGAGTAGCTGGAATTAGAGGCTCCTGCCACAATGCCTGGCTAATTTGGTAATTTTTTTTTTTTTTTTTTTTTTGGCACAGACAGGGTTTCACCATGTTGGCCAGGCTGGTCTTGAACTCCTGACCTCAAGTGATCCACTCACCTCGGCCTCCCAAAGTGCTGGGATTACAGGCATAAGCCACCATGCCCGGCTCAGCCATCAATTGTTGAGTATCTACTACATACCTGCATTTCACTGAGCACTGTGGAAGCAATAAACCAGGTAAGTCAAGAGTCTAGAGTCTAAAAAAATAATAGACTTATAAATAGAAAAGAGTCATAGAGGTCGGAATAAAATGCCAAGTACTTTTTGCAGGCAAAATGGGTAAGATTTAACTAGGAAGTGGAGTTTTGAGTAAAATTTTGAATAAGTATATGAATACACGTTTTTTTTTAACCTTTTGGCTATGTGTGTGTGCATGTTTATGTGTATGTGTGTGTGTTTGTAGGGTGTTGGTATCTGCTACTACTGTACTATGCACAAAGTACCATGGAGTGAATATTTATGCAAATGTTAATTACACACTATAATCTAAAACTTCCCTTGGTTATTTTCCACCAACACAATGTCTTTTGACAGGTCTTTACCATTTTGGTTGTTTCTGGATGACAGTTGTTTTCATATTCCACAGACCCTGGTTTGCCTACTCTCCTGAGTCCTGGAAATCTCTCATGTTAATTATCATTTTTCCCAGCTGCAGTCATTGTAAACTGTAGTGCGTTTTCCCCTCACAGTAATAAATATTCGTGTATTTATGAAGTAATGAAGAAAATGTCACTGAGCATGAAGGAATTGATGTCAACAGTCAGGAGAGAAAGAGACACAGAATTAAAATGTACTAACATTCTCACACATTCCTAGTGGCTCAACTGCTTCAGATGGAAGAGGCTGAAACTTGGAGTTTGGAGGTTTTGATGATGACTACAGGATGAGCAGGAAACAAAGATATATACTTGGCTAGTTTAACAGCACAGGGGTGAGAAGCATTTTGGAGCTTTTTCATATTATTTATTTATCCCTTGGAGACTGGCATATTCTGTTCACCCCAAACATAAGATAAGGCCTGGGTAGGGATGGTTGGAGTTGCAGGCTACACAGCTCCATTAAGAAATGAAAGTTTGCTTGCAGTGGGGTCTCCTAATCTGAACTTTTATGTCAAGTCTCTGACCGCAGACCCCCATTCAAATGTATCCTGGCTCAGAAATGAGTAGGGTAAAGAAACAGGTATCAGTTTCCTTTTCTACAATTCGTGACTGATGGGTGACTGAGGATTAATGTAAAATCAGTTTAAGAGTCCTTTGAAGCCTGTAATCCCAGGACCTTGGGAGGCCAAAGCGGGTGGATCACAAAGTTAGGAGTTTGAGACCAGCCTGACCAACATGGTGAAACCCCATCTCTACTAAAATACAAAAATTAGCCGGGCGTAGTGGCACATGCCTGTAATCCCAGCTACTCAGGAGGCTGAAGCAGGAGAATTGCTCGAACCTGGGAGGCAGAGGTTGCAGATTAGTTGCCTAAACCCTTATTTTTATTTTTATTTTTATTTTTATTTTTTGAGACAGGATCTTACTCTGTTGCCCATGCTGGAGTGCAGTGGTGTGATCATGGCTCACCGCAGCCTTGACTCCCTGGACTCAAGCAATCCACCCACCTCAGCCTCCCGCGTAGCTGGGACCACAGGTGAGTGCCATCACGTCTGGCCAATTATGAGCTGAGATTGCTCATACCACTGCACTCCAACCTGGGAGACAGAGGAAGACTCTGTCTCAAAAAAATAAGAGTGCTTTGAAATATTAACAGATAGTTGCTGGACATGAGTGCAGACATTTGCATGTATACAGGTGTGCCTGTATACATAGCAAATGTCCACTAGACATATGCTATTAGACAGAAACGGGAAAAGAATTGTTGAATGGGTTGGTGTTATACAGTAGGAAGTAGACAAGCATTTTCTAGTCAGAAAAGCCTTGTAGAACTAGCTCTGTCATTTAGGACCTTAAAAAAGCTACTCAATCTCTTCAGATCTCAGTTTTATCATCTCCTTAACACAGTGGTTCTTAAATGCATGCAGTTCCCTCCCCCAGGGAGATTTGATAAGTCTGGAGACATTCTGATTGTCACAAATTGAAGTGAAGGGGTTACTACTGGCATCTAGTGGGTAGAGGACAGGGATACTGATAAACATCCTATAGTGCACAAGACAGCCCCTATAACAATTATCCTTAACCTAAAATGTCAATATTACTGAGGCTAAAAAATTCTGTCTTAATGGAATGCTAATAATTGCACCTATTCAAAAAAGCCCTTGTGGCTCTCAATAATATTTGCTATAATAGTTGTGGTCATTACCACATTATCACACCCTGAAAAAGAACCCACATTAAAATTACAATATATTTCTAAGGATTGAATATTAAATTCTGCAAGAAATATGTTTGTATTTTAATAAGGGTTTAGACTGAGCTCAGACTCACGCCTGTAATCCCAGCACACTTTGGGAGGCCGAGGCAGTCAGATCACTTGAGCCCATGAGTTTGAGACCAGCCTGGGCAACGTGGCAAAATTTCATCTCTACAAAAAATAGAAAAGTTGGCCAGACGTGATGGCACGCACCTGTGGTCCCAGCTATGCGGGACGCTGAGGTGGGTGGATGGCTTGAGTCCAGGGAGTCAAGGCTGCAGTGAGCCATGATCACATCACTGCACTCCAGCATGGACAACAGAGTAAGATCCTGTCTCAAAAAATAAAATAAAAATAAAAATAAGGGTTTAGGCAACTAATACTAATGAAATAAATAAATAAAATGGTGAAAGTCTAAAGCATCTTAAGGCAGTTCAGTATCTGAGCTATTTTGGTGCAGATGGCAATTGTAATGCCCCTCAACAATTCCCCATAAGCATTTATCCTAAAAACACGATTCGCATCATAAAACAAAGGGGATAGTCAGCACCAATGTGTCTGCTTTTCAAGCAAAGTGACTACAACTGAGCAGCTGACCCAGAGATACTAGTCTATCCAATCCTCCAAAACATCTCTAGCCACTTGGTACAAATTCTTTCAGTACTTCTAGAGGAAAGGTAGTCATTTCATCTCAGCAAGCTCCGTAGTGGCTCATGCCTGTAATCCAAGCACTTTGGAGGCCAAGGCGGGCGGATCACCTGAAGTCGGGAGTTCAAGACCAGCCTGACCAACATGGTGAAACCCTGTCTTTATTAAAAAAAAAAAAGAAGAAGAAGAAGAAAAGAAAGAAAGTTCCGAGCCATTTCCTAGACATGATATCTTTTTAAAAGAGGGTTCTGACATCTGATGGCAAGAATTATTTTCTATCTTCTTCAATTTGTTTAACAGAAGCAAACTGTTGGAAAGAAGACAAATTTGTATCTTTCTCACTGACTTAACCAAGGGCAAGGCTCTACTTAGCAACCACCAAGAACAATGTAGAAATTGTTCACTAACTACATGAATCATTTTCAGACAATCCCCAGAAAATCTGGGATAAGTTAGGTGGAAAAGAGATAGATGACAGTATGTGGAAAACATTATTTATGAATGTTATTAAAATTTCTACTGCAAAGGAAATACTAGAGACAAAACTGAAAAGTCCGACATTGAGAATGAAGCTTATTCCAAGCTGATTCTGAGATGCAAATAAGCTAAGGGCCAATTCATTAAGTGCCAAGTTCAAGAGAGGGATGGCCGCCCAGAGCTATAGCTGAAGTTTCTCTCCTCGGGGTTTTGCCAAGAGCCTGCTCACATGCTTTGCAAACCATCACAGATATGTTAGGGCAGACCTGACATCCTTGCTGAACTTTCTCCATGTCAGCTTTTTGCAGGATGGAAACAAGTTGGTGGGTTAGGACTAAAGGCAATCTTCCTCATTCATACTTGAGGACTTTGACAGAAGCTTTCAAAATGGAAAATGAAAATGGAACCCAGTTAAAATCAAGACTTCAAGTTTTACAACATCTGGAGATCCCTTGTAAGGACAATATATAATAAAACCAGAATAAAATTGAACTTAAGTGAAAATGCACTCCAAGAAATATCTAGATACACATTGGCTATGCAATGGATCCTGACATCTTTAATTTGTTTGAGCTGTGGGAATATTTTCAAAAAGAATGGTGAGAACACAGCAGGACAATATTTTTGTGAGGACAAGACAGTGTTTTGTGAGGCTGAAATGAAATTGTTTTAAATTAGTGATTGAAAGAAGGGTCTTTCCTTAAAACTTTCCCAGGTCCTGGAAATAGCAAATATTTTAATGGTGTTCATGTAACTGGATTAGTAAAGAAGAAAATATCAGCTAATGCACCAATGAGGTAAGATGAGTTTCCAAATTTCTAATACTGAGGAATACACTGAACATCAGGCTGAAATAAAAAATCAGGCTTTCTCGACTGGGTGATCTGTATTTCACAATTATACTTGATAGTAAATGTGTCCAGGTGTTTCATGCTCCTTCAGAGGCAATATAACACAGTAGCCAAAGAGTGTTATCTCTGAAGCCCAAAAGCCTGGGTTCAAGTCCCAGCTCCGAAACTAGTCATGTAACTTTAGGAAACTTACTTAACCTCTCTGGCCCTCAGCTTCTTCATCTGTTAAATGGGGATAATGATGGCACTACCTTATGTGGTTTTAAAAATTCAAGGCATGAATGCACGTCTTAAAGCATTTGGAATAGTGCCTGAAAGTGTGCTATCAATTCCATGTCCCAACTCATCTGTACCTAGCCCCTCTGCATTAAGTACCATCTATCATTCCCACCTCACAAATAAGAAAAGTGAAAATTTGCTAGGTCAATTAACTTGTCTACGTTCACACAGCTCATAAGTGGTGGAGCCAGTACTTGAAAAACTTCTGTCACGAGTTAAAGCCCAAGCTCATAATCACTCACAAAATATTGTATTTGGAGAAATGACTGTGACAAGAAGGTTTGGTCTACTGTACCATAGGAAACAATGGCAACTAGGGCAGAGATAAGGAACATTCTTAGTTTAAGAAGTAGCTCCTGCTGAGCATGGTGCTTCACACCTGTAATCCCAGCACTTTGGGAGGACGAGGTGGGTGGATCACCTGAGATCAGGGGTTCGAGACCAGCCTGACCAATATGGAGAAAGCTTGGCTACACTAAATATGCAAAATTAGCTGGGCGTGGTGTCACATGCCTGTAATCCCAGCTACTCGGCAGGCTGAGGCAGGAGAATTGCTTGAACCCGGGAGGCAGAGGTTGTGGTGAGCCGAGATCATGCCACTGCACTCCAGCCTGAGCAACTACAGCAAAACTCCATCTCGAAGAAGAAGAAAGAAGAAGAAGAAAAAGAAGAAGGAGAAGGAGAAAGAAGAAAGAAGAAAGAAGGAGGAGAAGGAGAAGGAGAAGAAAGAAGAAAGGAGAACGGAAGAAGAAAGGAAGAAGAAAGGAAGAAGAAGAAGAAGAAGAAGGAGGAGGAGGAGGAGGAGGAGGAGGAGAAGGAGTAAGAAGAAGAAAGAAGAAGAAAGAAGAAAAAGAAGAAGAAGAAGAAGAGAAAGAAGAAAGAAAGAAAGAAAGAAAGAAAAAGAAAGAAAGAAAGAAAGAAAGAAAGAAAGAAAGAAAGAAGGAAGGAAGGAAGGAAGGAGAAGGAAGAAGAAGGAAGAAATAAGAAGAAGGAAGAAGAAGGAAGAAGAAGAAGGATGAAGAAGAAGGAAGAAGAAGAAGGATGAAGAAGAAGGACGAAGAGGAGAAGGAGGAGGAAAGAAGAAGAAAGAAGAAAGAAGAAGAAGAAAGAAGAAGAAGAAAAGAAGAAGAAAGAAAGAAGAAGAAGAAGAAAGAAGAAGAAGAAAAGAAGAAGAAGAAAGAAAGAAGAAAAGAAGAAAGAAGAAGAAGAAGAAAAGAAGAAGAAGGAGGAGGAGGGAGAAGAGGAGGGGGAGGGAGAGGAGGAGGAGGAAGAAGAAGAAGAAAGAAGAAAGAAGAAGGAGGAGGATTATTTCCTAACTACCCTCCAGGAGACATTCACAACTCCTTTCCTCTCTCCAAATCTCCAAAGCCCTTATAGTAGAGATGAAGAAATATGATTTCAAAGATGATCCCTACTAGCTCAATCAAAACCCTTCTTCCCTTAGTTTAAACAAGTCACCTTCCTGACACTTAGCACAAAGCATGAATATCTCAAAGCATTCTTCTTCCCCTTACTCAACCAATTCTCAAGAATGTGTGTCTCATTGGCAGAATGAGACTGTGAGCCCATTTCAGGTGGCTTCTAGATGAAGGAAAAGAGGCCTAGCAGATTCTTGCTGAGTTTTTTAATGAAGTTTACTGTTGGTGCCTGAACTCTTTCTGTATATATTTTTCTTCTGGAATCTTCTCTCCAGTACAAGTATCCCTACGTCCCAGGAAGCCAGGCTCTATGAACTGTTCTTGGGTTAGTGAAAGTGTGTGCTGCAGTAGTATATTCAACTCCATCATTGCATTTTACAGCTCTAATTTTCTCATCCAGTTTCGCCTTTTGGAAGGCTCCCATTTTCTTAGTACACAGTATGAGACCCTTTCCATCTTCACTGGCTGTACCACAAGACTCCAAAAAATCAGGACTGTCAAGCTTTCAAATTTTGCTTTTGTTGTTCTTACTTCCTAAACCTGAAGTACCTTCTTCATTTCCCTATTCTATCCCCCAATCTTTTGTCCCCTTAGCCTGGCAAAGTCATACCCTTACTCTCAGGGGAAGACTTAAATGTCCAACCTTCACTGTAGTTTTCATAGAACTGAATATCTGTGTTCCCTGCAAAACAGAATTGCTACCTTGTCTGCACCCCTCAGTCGTTCACGATCCCTTCTAAGTACCACTACTATACCACTTATGGCAATAGATCATACCCTTTCTCTGCTCAGCATCTTGCGTAGTCTTGAGACATAACAGACACTGAATAGGGTTTACTGAGATATCATTAATGAGTGACTAGGATAGTTGAGGCAGAGGTGGTACAGCGAAAGAGCATAATTTTTGGTATTAGAGGCATCAAGGTTCAAATTCTGGCTTTATCACCTCCTATGGCAAGACCTCTATGAACCTCTGTTTCTTTATCTATGAAATAGACCATTTTATTATTAAGAATCCAAAGAGAAAGGGATATAAATATTTTTGCTACATGGTGAGCACTTAACAAGTTTTTGTGTCTCTTGAAATCTGCCCACATTTTCTTCTCTTTATAATCCTCCTTCCTCAAACTCCATACCATTTCCTCTCCCTAGAAAATAGGAAGGCAGTTGTTGAAAGTTTAGATAAAAAAGAATTCTAACGACAAGTTTTAAGAGCGTTCATCCAAGCAGACTCTAAGAAAGAAAGACATCCATGTGACTTGAATACTATAAATCTGATGTCAAGAAAGATTCTAGCATGAAGATAAAACAGGATTCTTAGGCCAAAACTTTAATAATCTCCGGCTGCCATCACTGAGTGGATATAGCAGGCTGTCTTGGTTTGGCTCCATTCAATTTTTGATATATCTAGCATATCTCTAATATATACCAACAATTTATATCTGATTCTACACTTACCAGAAAGCTAGGCCTGACTTCTGGGGAGAATTATTGATCATGCTGATTTCAATTCTTTTTAAACCCCAATGGCTATGATAGCGTATGAACAATAAGATACCTGGTTTCTGGGTGTGCTCCAGCTGTGAGGAGAAAAAGTTCTGTCTTACGTCAGTACTAAAGGCAAAAAAAAAAAAAAAGAAAAAAGTTTCTTGCATAAATTAATCAAGTATTTTTCAGGAGTCTACCATAGTCCCTTACATACACACTTTTAGGTTCATATAAGAAAACACTGATTGATCTTGAGCCCAAAAACCATTTCTTGCCTCTTCAAGTAGAGGGCCAGGTCACTTCAGGATTTCATACAGCTCCATTTGTTTCCTGTTTCTACAGAATCTGTCTTCATTCTTTGAGATCCTTAGCTCTCCAAGAGTAGGAAGACCCAGTATCAGTTTTTCCTAAGTCTTCCTTTTCGCTTCCAGAGCAAATATCAGAGACTCAAATGCAAAAGGCCCAAGTATACTTGGTCTGGATGGGCTCTTGCCTTTTCCTCTGGAGAAGAAACAGACCTTGAGAGTGCCTGTCAGTGACTTCCAGTTACAATCTTTAGGTCCTCCTAAGATTTTGACTCAAATGTTTATATGGATGGGCAGCTATGGTGGCTTCTTACTATAATCTCAGCACTTCGGGAGACTGAGGAGGGTGGATTGCTTGATCCCAGGAACTAGAGAACAGTCTGAGCAACATGGTGAAACCCCATTTCTACAAAAAATACAAAAATTAGTCAGGCATCTTGGCACACACCTGTAGTTTCAGCTACTTAGGAGGCTGAGGTGGGAAGATCATCTGAGCCAAGGAGGTTAGAGGTTGCAGTGGGCTGAGATCAAGAAAGTGCAGTGGCCTGAGTGACAGAGTGAGACCTTATCTCAAAAAATATATATATATGGATGAATTGATCTCTCTATGTCTTGCTATTCCATTAATACGACTTACAGAAAGACTTCTGAGAAGGTAGTTTTTAAATAATTAACGTATTAGGCATAATATACCTATTAATATAATTAACATATTGGGCAATAATTAACCTAATTAGGCATGGGGAAGAAGTAAGTGCTTAAGAAATATAATACTTGATTTATAGAGTACATCTAAAGGTAACTAGAAAGTCTACTTAAGGTTCTAAAACATTTTGTAAACTGTTTTGTGAGCAGAAGTTTACTCATGTCACAAAAACATTCTTGTTCGTACATGTAATGATATTGTAAATACAACAGCTTTAAGGCAACAGTTCCAGATAATCAAATTGTAACCATTCTGTTTACCATCTTGGCCCGTATCCCAAGCTCCACATGATTTCGGCATCCTTTTTGGACTCAACAATAAGGGCTCAACTATGAAGACTCCTCTATGTTACTATTACAAATGCAAAGAGGACAAATCCATTTATCTAAATATGAATTTGAAATCCTTTATAGTATGGTGGCCATATGCATAGATTCTCAGAAAGCAAAAGCCAAATATTCATTTTCCATTGTGTGGAAGTGCTTTAGGTTTCTGACATGGGGAACTGATCCTATTAAGTGGTAATTTACAGTGGCTACTTATTACTTAAATGTGGAAAATCCATAGGGGTAAGTCATAGGAATTAAGGAAGAGAGTACCCTGAGTAAAATAATATGCACAGCTAATCCTTATGACTCACTCAATATCCTTCCCCCCAATCCCCCAACCCTTTGACCCATCCACCCCACCCCCTTCCACTCAATTAAGTGAAACTGCCCAGCCAGTTTGGCTGCTACAAGAATTTGAGCTGGAGCAAACAGACTTGGTCTGTTTATAAAAAACGGGCCTCTTGCCATGGTTTCATCTCATTTGCACCAGGATTTCACCAGAAGATTCTCCGCATTGGCTATATGAAGCCCTTCATATAAAGTGAAGGAAGTACAAGTCAGGAAAGAATTTTGCCCATATGGAAGATCAGCAGTAGAAAGCCTCTGAAATCTGAGAGGATTATGTTCCATTAAAGTTGCTAAATATTCTCATTGGAAAATTACTCATGATAATCCTCTTTTCCTCTGAAAGTGACATTCTAAACAAACTATGGTCTTTTTGCTTTGCTTGGAAATCTATGATTTTCTTAAAAAATTCAGACATAAAAAAATAAAAAAGATTGCCTTTGTGATATTTTTATTTTCCCCAGAACTTGAGGACTCATTGCTTGCTATCCACTGGACACCTAAACCTTCTCTAGAACAATGACGTCTGCTCCACCCAAGGCTACTTTTTCTATTACTTGACAGGCTAAAAGTGAGTAAACACACAGGCAAAAATGAAGGGCAATGAGTATTGGTTTGCAGCTTTCTGAACATGTCTTAACCTACAAGAAGCTTTTAAAGAAACTTAAAGTTGGGTCTTTGCCTCAGAGAAGTCAGTCTCTTCCTTTCCTCCCTTCCTTGATAAACTATACCAGCAATAGTCAATGTAAAAACTACCATATTTGCTCCACTCCACAGTCCTTTAAGTTAGCCTTTACATAAATCCATTTCTTTTCAGAATTCAGTAGTGTGATGTGGTAAAGATTTAGAATGTTCACTCTCTCCAAAGATTTTTTAAAAATATGAACAGAGAAGCTGAATATTTAATTTTACCTACAAATATGCTACTTTTAATTTAATTTAGTAATTTCTATCTTGTGACTGTGTAAATTATTTTTTCTAACTCAAAAATATAATTTCAGTACAGGAAATTTGTAACATGGAAAAAAAAATTTTTAAAGGGGAAAGTTAGCCCTAACTTTTACACCACAATCTCATTCCCAAACACCATTAGTGTTAAGACTTGAGTGTATTTCCTTGGAAATTTTTTTATTTTTCATATTTCCTTTAATATAATAGTGACCAATGTGTGTTAGAAATTTTTTAACTTATCTTCTTTTAAATTATATATATATAATTTATAATATATATTATACATATATTATATAATATATATTATATATTTAATATATATTATATAATATATATTAAAATATATATTAATAATATAATATATAAAATATATATATCATGTATATCATATATATTATATATGTTATATATTTTACATATATATTTATATATATAATATGTAATATATATTAGTGGTCTGATGACAACCTGTAATTCAGATACAACTGCTTAGAGGCTTTGGGAGTTGTTTTTAATTTTTTACTGTTACATGGTATCATAGGGACAAATATAATTTCAAGACAAATAGAAGTGCCATAGCAACTATTCCAGTGACTGGGAATAAGACTTGGATTGTAAGTTCTTGGGGCAAATGTGAACTCAAA
Organism: Sapajus apella; assembly: GCF_009761245.1. Classification (NCBI taxonomy): domain Eukaryota; kingdom Metazoa; phylum Chordata; class Mammalia; order Primates; family Cebidae; genus Sapajus; species Sapajus apella. Next base: position 13,518,540 of record NW_022436994.1, read on the forward strand.
AGCAAAATTCCCAGTATGAAACATCTCACTTTAAATCTCTGGTAACAGAGAGACACTTTTCTGACCCTGCTGATCCAGGAATCGGTGTAACAGAGAAAGTCTGGGTCTCTTAACGGCATCAATTGCAACACTGACACGTGGAAGAAAGTTCAGCCTGTTGGGCCAAGACTCATTGTGCCATGGGAGTCCCAAGGTCTTTGCTTATGAAAGGACTCATATTTACTGACTACTGCATTAGGAATACTATTGAGATTATACATTTTTGTAACAGTTTCCAAATTAAGCCTTAACATCTTGAGCGTTCAATAAAAACTGTTGAAGGATGAATAGTTCCAAATTATCAAACTGCTTGCATGGTAAATATACTGATGGCTAAAAAAAATTGGGGGACCCCACAATTCCAAATACACACAAAAGAAATGGACAAAAATAAATTATCTCCATCATTTCCAAGTATAGCCACCGCCTCTCTGCTTCAAGCTTGCTCACTGCTAGAACCTGAAAGCCTTTAGAGAAGCTGATGAAGGAGTTCCTAAGAAGCTTGCCATAAGTCTTCTGAAGCATGTATGGGTGTAGGTGGCACAAATTAAAAATAGAGGCTAGTGCTTGCTTCTCATCTAGGAGGAACTGAGATCTGTTGGATCAGCCCATACCAATAGGACATGAAGGGGCTATAACAGTATAGTGTTTGTGGGAAGAAAAATTGTGGGTATTCCCATTCCAATTCTCTATGAAACTTTGAAAGTAGAAAGAACTCAGTCCAAGACAAGCGAATAACGAGGTCAGGAGTTCAAGACCAGCCTGGCCAACATGGTGAAATCCCTTCTCTACTAAAAATACAAAAAAATTAGCTGAGCATAGTGGTGGATGCCTATAATCCCAACTACTCGGGAGGCTGAGGCAGGAGAATCGCTTGAATCCGGGAGGCAGAGGTTGCAGTGAGCCTAGATCGCACCAATGCACTCCAGCCCTGGCAACTGAGTGAGACTCTGTCTCAAAAAAAAAGGAATGCAGAAGTTAGAGGGGATGTAGGAGCTGTGGAGCCACCAAATGCCCACCAGTAAAAGGTAGAAGGGACTAGACCATCAACTACTGATGCAGCTAAAAAATAATCTGCCATTCTCTGAGAGGGAGCTAGAGTAAAATTGAAAGTCACCTCAAGAAATCACAACCACGACATCAAGAGTCTACCAGTGTCAAAGAAAAGAGGAGACAAAACTCAAAAGAAGAATGTCTGCTTAAATGTCTGCTTCCTCCCTGCTCCCTTCTGCCAGTGGAGACAGCCCTTGCTTAGAGTGACAATTAGACATGATAGGTTGAACACAGTGTTTATTATTCTTCCCTCATAATTCTCACTAAAATGACAGTAAAGAATTTTTTTGTTTTCTTTTTTTTTTCCTTTTTTTCTCCTCATGGCCAGTTTTTGCTGTAGTAGAAGCTTTCTTTTTTTTTTTTTTTTTTTAAGAACAAACCTAGGAGGACAAATAGGAGAAGAAACAACAGATGATGATCGATAGTAACAACATTTTATAGGCTGAAAATACAGTGGATAAGTGGTAATCAACTTAGAAGATGGGAAAAAACTGAAACTGTGGGTTGAGGGAGGTCAGTGAGAAAGAAACCAGTTCAAACATGTGAAACCCAGGACTGGAGTACCCTGAGGAAGGTGGGTGTGCAGAGTAACACAGAAAATAGGAGTGTTGGCTCAACATTTGTAAGTAGGTGACTGCCCCTGCCCCAGCTTTCGAGAGATTTTGAACATGGAAGCTATAGATTTTGTAACACCATCCACAGCTGAGAACAAAAGCAATATTCTATGCCTAAAACCAGACAATTAACTGAACATTCACATGCCAAATATGAGATTCCCCATTCCCTCCCCTACTGGGCTCCTAGAACAAAGACAATCAGGTTTAAACCCCACAGGCAGAGATGTGTAGAATTCCTCTGGAGAACTGAGCAGACCATGAGAATAGATGTGTAGATGCTGATATTTGGGGTCCTTCAAAGAAAAAGCCAGCTTGCCATCTTATCTGTTTCCACTCTAGAAGCTGCCAGTCATCAAATTCTGCCTACACATACAAAGCTCCCAGTCAGCTTATCAGTGCCACATTCTGATATATCAATAGGCAGCTAGTGCTGTGTCAAGCACCATTCTAAACACATTTTAATTTTTATGCAAATTAACTTCTTTTTATATATTAATATTTTTCATATATACATATAAATTGAATTACTACTTATCCCAGTTTTAGAAGTAAGTACCACTACTATTCTCATTTTCCAGTAAGGAAAGTAAAGTACATAAAAATTAAGTAACTTGCTCAAGGTAACAAGCTACAAAGTAGTATGGTTAGTTTCACAGTCTTTCAGTTTTTATCCAGAGCCCATGTTTCTAACCTGTACATTTTACTGCCTCAAACATAACAACAGAGGCAAAGTGAAGCAAAAAAGGGAAACAATGGGACAGGAAACCAGGAACCAGAAGAAAGATATAACCAATTATATCACATTTACTCAGGTAAGACATTATAATCATTAAATAAAAACAGGATGCTCTTTCATTCACAGAATGAAAGTATGAATGCAGACAATTGGATAGATGAAGTATGAAACAGAATTATAGAACTAAAAGAAACAGAAAACTAGGATGGTCTATCTAGAGAGTAACAACAGATTAAGCTGTGGTATGAAATTCTCAAAGAATGAATATAAGAAAACTTCCAAGCTGCTTGAATTTTTTTAATAGAGATGGCGTCTTCTTATGTTGGCCAGGCTGGTCTCAAACTTCTGACTTCAAGGGAGCCTCCTGCCATGGCTCCACAAAGTGCTGAGATTACAGACATGAGCCATGCATTGTGGCCTAAAACTTATGAGTAAATGAGTCAAAGAACACTCAACAAGCACCAGATATGAAAATATTTTTAAAGTTTCTAGAGAGGGAAAAAATCCACAATCAAAAGATGAAGAATGAGAACGAGATGAGGCACGCAACAACAACTCTGAAGGTAAGGAGGACTGGCATCTGGCCAATTACCAATCAAAGGTAAAAATAGGATAAAGACGCATGCAAAATCTCCACAAAATAATGTCCTATGTGTCTTTTTCCAGTAGAAAGACAGGGTTCTAGAAAATAGTCCCAAGTTGATAGTAAAAGGACAATTCAGGAAGACAGTCAAACAGCAATGTCTATATAGAATTAATCCACATCAGAATGGAGGGCTCCAGGAGGGCTATCTTTAGGTAAACTATAATTTGTAAATTTTTTGATTTTTAAAAATTGTATCGCACAGTTTTACAACTCCAGTAGAGAGTTTAGGTCTGAATTACTAGAACAAACACTGAAAACTAAGCAGTGTATTAAGGGAGGCAAATTGTTAAAATCAGGGGGAAAAAATACTCATAAGGGCCAGGTGTGGTGGCTCACATCAGTAATCCCAGCACCTTGAGAGGCCGAGGCAGGCAGGCCACTTGAGGTCAGGAGTTTGAGACCAGCCTGGCCAACATGGTAAAACCTCATCTCGACTAAACACACACACACACGCACATACAAAAATTAGCCAGGCATAATGGCACATGCCTGTAGTCCCAGCTACTTGGGAGACAGAGGCAGGAGAATTGCTTGAACCCAGAAGGCAGAGGTTGCAGTGAGCCAAGATCGCACCACTGTACTCCAGCCTGGGCAACTGAGCAGAATTCTGTCTCAGCAACAACAACCACAAAACTCATAAGACACTATGTGTCTCAACTATGAGAAACATTTATATACTCGTAGTAATGTAAATACTAGCTACTAATTTAACAAAAATAGTGGTATAAGATTATATTGGGAAAGGAGAAAGATAGAGGTAGGTTGTGAGTTTGGTGGGGGTCTGGGCTTCTGAAAAACAAGTCAGGAATGCATAGTAAGATATCTTTAGTTTCTTTAGAGAACCAAACATTCTTGTGACCAACTTCCTTGGCTCTTGTTTTAGGCTACTAGGTAATAAGTACTATAGTCACAAGAGTGTAGAAAATGGTACAAGAGAGCTAAATCCTCATTGTCCACAGAACAGAATAAATGCCTGAAATTCAAAAAATATTAGGGAAATAGTATTAATTTCATTATTTAGAAATATAGATATAATTAACAGAAGAAATAACTTTCAGAGTTCTCAGGAGACAAGAATCTGGAGAGGAGAGGTGGCACAAGGTTATGCTGTTTTTCATCATAAATCCACCCATACTACTTGTGTCTTCAAACCATGTGTATGGATTACTTTGATTAAAATGTTTTTTAAAATTACAAGGAAGGCTTTTTAAAGAGTGGGGTAGAGTCTCAGAAGTGGACTCTAAGTAAAATGGAATGCCTCTTTGCATCTCTGTCCATTAAAGAACACCAAGACTATGGCAGAGAGAATAATGGCTCCCCTAAAGGTGCTATGTCCTAATCCCTGAAACCTATGATGTAAATGAATAAGGGTGAATGCAATTAAGGTCACCAAACTTGATATGGAGAAACTATACTGGATTATCCATCCAGGCTGCAGGAAGTGAGATGCAACAACAGAAGGGCTCAACTCACCCTTGCTGGTCCTTGAAGACGAAGGAAGGGGCCATGAGCCAAGGAATGCAGCAGGCTTTAGAAGCCAGAGATAGCCTTCTATTGACAACCAGCAAAGAAAACAGGGACCTCAGTAGTACACCACAAGGATTTGAATTCTGCCAATAACACACATGATCAAGGAAATGGCTTTTCCCCAAAAGCCTCCACAAAGGAATACATCTGCCAGCATCTTGATTTTAGACTTGTAAAGCCTGTGTGAGACTTCTGATCTATAAAACTGTTAGATAACACATTTGTTTAAAGCCATAACATTTCTAGAACTTTGTTATGGCAATAATACAAAACTAATATAGACTGCCAGATCCCAAGCCATTTCATGTAGTTACCAACTTACGTGACAATGTCTGAGAGTGAATATTGACACTTAAAATGCTCAATAAACACATGAACTTAAAATTCGCTACAGAGATTGTCTCATCTTCTCAACATAACTGACAAGGGTCAACTGAAAGTCAAGCAATGGAGTATCCATCTCTCTATCACAGGCTGATCAGTAGTTTTTAGCATGGCCAAGAAGTCTGAAGTTTCCCATGGTGGGAAAGGGAACTTCAAACAACCAAATTTCTTCCACATTCTTCCATTAGAGCCATTTCTCAAATGCATCCAAGCCAGTGGCATGTGTTTATGATGGAATTTAAATATTTATAAGCACCCAAGATAAAAAGCACAAACTCAGACTTCAGAAGTCTGCCCTGAAGAAAGGAAGGAGGTGGCCTTGAACACAGGTGGAGAAACTAACCTATTCTCACAGCCCTCTGAGAAGCAACATTTGCAGAAGTTTCAGGGATACACAGGCTTTAACAAAAGATGTTGTGCTTCACTTCAACCTGACAGCCAGCAAATCAGGAAAATTGTCCTAATCACTTTCTTAACTAGAACATAAAAGCCTCTTGGAATTAATAAAGAATGACTGAGAAATTTTCTTTATTAAAATTTCTATTTACAGAAGAAGTCTAGGGTTACTTTTTTTAAAGCAGAAAAGTAATCTAAAGTACATTTTAAAAGGATAATTTACTGATACAAGTGAGAAAAGTAAATTGATAAATTTAAAAAATGCAAAGGAATCTATTTCACTACTGACAAGGCACAAGTTCCAAAAGCTGTTGAAAGAACAGTAACAAAAATGGAAGCAACCTCTTCCATTTTCACAATACACACTGACCTTTCATTTTCAAACAGATCTTTTCCTTCAGGAGACACCAAAAATTCAGAATGGAATGAGATAAATATGACTTAGGTCCACATTCACAAAACAGAAAAAGAATAATGACTCTGTTCAAGCTATGTAAATCAAACAAAAAATTAACCCCTCCCCTTCTTCTCAGAGAAAGTAGGTGGGTTTTTTTGTGGAAGGTGGAGGTGGTGGCGGGAGTCAGTTTTCTATGAAACCTTAATAGACATAGAAAAAAAACAAAGTGTTTTTCTTACTCTCACACACCAGTAAATACTTCTGACACCAGATATGTGGAGATTTCTCCCCATACACCAAGCAATGAGTTCTCCGGTGGAAATCAACTGAGTGCTCTGTGATTCTACTCAGTGCTGACACTATCTACCTGGAGACAGCAGCAGATCACACAGATTAAAGCTCAGTCCCACAATACTGCCTCCCACTTCGGACGCCAGTCACAAGCCCCAGGTTGTGATCTATGCTTCTGACTGACTGGCTATAAATCAGGGTTCCTGGTCCTCGATCAGCTCAGTGAAGTCTGGTGAACACTGGTTGCATTTACTGTTTATTAGAAAGGAAACTACAAAGGATACAAATCAACAGCCAGATGAAAGAGACGTACAGGGTGGGGAATGCGAGAAGGGGCACAGAGCTTCCATGCCCTTTTCAGGCTGAGATGGAGCAGGGACACCTCTTTTAGGGGCCTATGGGGGCCTCCAAAGCATGGAAATAAAGGAAAATCCTGAGTTCCTCCAAGGAAAATGTTAGGTACCTAGCTAGCCTTGAGAAGTGAATAAGCAACTTCATAAGCAAAAAGGTAATAGTAGCCTAAAACAATAGCCACAGAAGTTAGTAGCAAGAATGTTTGGTTCTCTAAAGAAACTAAAGTTATCTTACTATGCATTCCTGACTTGTTTTTCAGAAACCCAGAACCCCAACAAACAGATCTGCCTGCATGAAAAACTGAGGACAGAACACTGACCGTTGTCCTCTATTCCAAATTTCTTCCTGAGGGTCTGGAGGAAGTTATGCCCATGAGTTAGAGCTAATATTCTTTTCTGCTGATCCCCAATTTTAAACAAGCTTCATGTCCTGAACCAGTCACAAACCAGAAAAGCTCTAAATCCACCTCTGACCCATGGGTCCCCTACATCAAGAGGTCCTGCCTTTTGAGCTCAGACCAATTTATATCCTCCATGTTTTGATTTATGACTTTGTCTGTAATGTCTGCTTTCCTGAAATTTACCCCTGCCTTAAAAAACCCTTATCTGCAAGCCATTGAGGAATTCAGGTGAGAAGGAAGCATGAGCTGCCCTGATTCACCTTGCTTAGCCCTCTGCCAATAAATGCCTTCCTTTCTACTGCTGCAAAACCTCGGTATGATATCTGGTCTTACCGTACAGAGCAAGTGGACCCCAGTTGGGCTCTATAACAAGGCATGCCACCCTCCTGGAACCTCTACCCATTAAACTATCTAAACACTCATCTAAACGTTGTCTTTTTGGGTTTTTATGGAGGCTTCATTACACGAACATAATGAAATCATTGGTCACTGGTGATTAGCTCAACCTTCAGCACCTCTACCCTCCCTGGAGCTTGGGGAGGTGGGGCTGAAAGTTCCAACCCTCTAATGAGGCTTTGGTTTTTCTGGTAACCAAACTCATTCTAAACTGTATAGGAGCTGCCAGTCACCACTATCTAATGAGTCATGCTGTCTTATTAGCATACGAAAGACACACTAATCACTCTGGAGATTCCAAGGGTTTTAGGCACTTTCTTTAGAGAAAGACTAAATATCATATATTTCACGATATCACAAACCTCATGGTTCCCAATACCTGAGGTGTATTATAAATGGAGATCAGGGTGTTTTAAAGTTAATATCCCAGAGGAAGTCTTCAGTTGTACATCGCTAGTGGAAACATGCTCGAACTTACAATTTTGCTCAAATTTAAATTGCATAAATTTTCCTAATGTTAAGTGTGGACATGGTGCTTTATCTCAATACTCATTACTACCCCTAGAGTCTCAACTACTTTAGAAGATTGCCACCCCCAGGTAGAATGATCATGACTACACTGGCCACACATCTGTGATTTGGACATGGTAACTATGGTCACCATAATCAAAGGGAGCATAGAAAATGCAGAATGGTGAATATGTGATTCCTAGTTATAAATTTCAAAATTCCCTCCAGACTGGGATTGTACTAATGTAAAATATGAGACTTTTTCCCTCTGTAAAACTTCATAAAACAAGTAGTTACATCCTTCGGTGGGGATGGGAATAAAGTATAATTACCTTTCGACAAGAGAATGCACCCTGGGACTTTCAAGGCATGGTCTTTAGGCCTTTTATTTTTCTTTTACTTCTTTTGTGGGTGTGTAATCCATTCTTAAATATTTGGTCTACATATGGATAGACCTGTGATTTTAAATGGTCTAATGAGCCTCAGACAGACTTCTAAGTAACACTCACAAATAAGCCAAAGAGAGATTCTCAGATGCTAACATTTATAGTACTGATATTTTTTTCTATTTGCTAAATTTTTGCCACTTTTAAAAAATTAACACTTATTGAACATAATATATTCTGAATCTTTTGCAGGTGTTTAACAGTTGACTTTGATTATTTAAAAGAACCAAATCCATCTATTACCAAACCAAAAAATTAAAAAACAAGCTCTATTTATTTAGGTGATTCTGATAGTAAATCTTTCCTCTCTATTCTGTCTGAGAAAAAGGATTGCATTTCTCTGCAAAATAAACTTTCTGTGAATATTAAGATATGACTTCATGTGGTCTTGTTCCTTAAAAAGCTGAAGGGTCCAAAGTATGATATTACATTTTCTTTCATCTAACCCTTTAATTTAGGATGGAGAGCCATGTATTAGCAACAATGCCTTAAAAAAATCAAATAGCATATCTTCAGTAAAGGCATTGTCTAGACTGGATATGAAATTCTCATCATGAGAGAATACTGGTGTGAATAAGAGGACCAATCACAGGATAGCCAATGAGATTTGGAAAAGGAAGGAGGATTTTAACAAAGACAAACTAAATTTTAATTCCTAAGCAATTTGGCCTTGGACTCAGGACTCTACCTTCTACATGTGGGGTTTTTTTAATCCTAAATTTTCCAATGTTAATGAATCATCACTATTTTATCAACTAGCTCTCTTCTATTGTTCATGCCAGAAAAGGTGTTCTCTGCATCCAGCCAGTAGAACAGCAGCAAAGTGAGAATGGTTGCCTAGAGTACTATTCATTGTGAACAGAGGCTCTTGATTTCATTCAAGAGACTGGCATAAATGAGGGCAGTAGTTTGTGGTAGGATGTAACTTTGCCCAGCTTTTCAAAGAGAAGCAGTCATGAGATTGTAGCCATCTTTAAGATACTCCAGCATAGATTAGTAATGTATCTGCAAGTGTTCATTTTAATCTACACCTTTGAGCTGGTCATCTGTTCTTATCAGGGATACACACTCCAGGAATGGTGGGCTAGCATGGGAAAAATCTTAAACAAAAGGCCAACTCCAGATACAGTTTTCATAAGATAGGTTTCAGCTATCTTCAAGTTTGAAAAACACCAGGGGCTGTGTTCTTTAGCATAATGGATATTAGAAACACTCCTTTGGGCCGGGTGTGGTGGCTCATGCCTGTAATCCCAGCACTTTGAGAGGCTGAGGCAGGCAGATCACCTGAGGTTAGGAGTTCAAGACCAGCCTGACCAACATGGAGAAACCCTGTCTCTACTAAAAATACAAAATTAGCCAGGCATCGTAGCGCATGCTTGTAATCCCAGCTACTCAGGAGGCTGAGGCAGGAGAATCGCTTGTACCCTGGAGGCAGAGGTTGCAGTGAGTGGAGATCATGCCAATGTACTCCAGCCTGGGTGACAGAATAAGGCTCCATCTCAAAAAAAAAAAAAAAAAAAAAAAAAAAAGAAAACAAGAAAAAAACACAAGGGATTTTTTCTCCTTGATGTTTCTCTGCTTGGATGAATAACACCCAAGTAAACATTATGCAGGATCTGGTATATACTTCTCCTATTTAGCCCATGAATTGGAAATACATATTGGCAAAAGATCTAGACACAGATCTCATGAAACATATTTCACTTGTTGCCCTGATGATAAAGAAATAATTGTTAGAAAAGTAATAGTAACCATATTTCAATTCTTTTTTTTTTTTTTTTTTGAGACAGAGTTTCGCTCTTGTTACCCAGGCTGGAGTGCAATGGCGCGATCTCGGTACACCTCAACCTCCGTCTCCTGGGTTCAAGCAATTCTCCTGCCTCAGTCTCTCGAGTAGCTGGGATGACAGGCATGTGCCAGCATGCCCAGCTAATTTTTTTTTTGTATTTTTATTAGAGACGGGGTTTCACCATGTTGACCAGGATGGTCTCGATCTCTTGACCTAGTGATCTACCCGCCTCGGCCTCCCAAAGTGCTGGAATTATATAGGCATAAGCCACTGCACCTGGCCACGATATTTCAATATTCTATGTGCTATTTCATCTATATTTAACAATAACTTTATGATATAAGTTCTTTTATCAGTCTCTTTGCTATATGAGAAGATTGATGATGCTTACAAAGTAAGCCCAGCACCATTGAGAATGGAGCTTTTGCTCATATCATTACGTTGCAATGCCTCCTGTTTCTGGCTCCCACATCACCCCAACCCCATCCAAATCTAATCAATTATCAGATACTGTTAATTATATATTTGATATTCCTCACTTTTGTCTGCTTTCCAGATGTAAGTAGCCTCAGCCACCTCACTGGTCTCCCTGACTCTTCTCCAATCTGACTGCAGCCACAGACATCTTTCTTGTCTATATTTGTCCATATTTCTCCACTGTTGTTCAAAGAATTAAGTCAAAACCCCTTGATGTGACACTTCTGAATTGTGTCACTTACCCCTTCCTTGCTTTCCAGCCTCATCTCTCAGCAGTCCTCTGCATTCTGACACCTCTGTCTCTTAACTCTTACTGCTCATTCTGTGTCTGATCCGTACTGGATTTCTCCCAGTTCCTTAAGCTTTTCCAGCTCCAGACATTTGCAACCGAAAGTGCCTCTGCATGGAGCAATTTCCCTGACCCTTTTTGCTCAACTGCTATACGTCCTTCATCTTAGACATCACTTCTGACCCCCAGCTGTAGGTTAGTGGCCTCAGTAGATGTTTCTTTTAGCACCATGTGCTTCTATTAATCCAGGCCTTACTGTTGTGCCTTTGTCTCTCTCTGAGCCTAGCATAACTAAACTTGCATATTTAACTACTCATTCTCCTTCTGAAACACACCACATTTTCTACACATACAAATATATATGCATATAGGCAATGTATATTTTATACATATGTGATTAAACATTAGAAGATTTTAGAAATTGGCCAGGTGTGGTGGCTCACACCTGTAATCCCAACACTTTGGGAGGTTGAGGTGGGCAGATCACCTGAGGTCAGGAGTTTGAGACCTGCCTGGCCAACATGGAAACACTGTCTCTACTAAAAATACAAAAATTAGCTGGGCATAGTGGCACATGCCTGTAATCCCAGCTACTCGGGAGACTGAGGCAGGAGAACTGTTTCAACCCAAAAGGTGGAGATTGCAGTAAACCGAGATCATGCCATCCATTGCACTTCAGCCTGGGCAACAGAGTGAAATTCCATCTCAAAAAAAAAAAGAAGATTTTAGAAATACATATATTATATTACATCTAATTATATAACAGGAGGAGAGATTCTCTTTTCAGTTCTAGAGTCATAGTCTAATTTATATTCTTAATGACCTTACTCCACCTTTTAAGTAGACTAGGTTCAATCAAAAACGACTTTCCTAATATACAGCACCCACCTCCACTTTCTGCTCCATGGATGGCAGAACTTCTCATATTTGTCTCCTAAATCACTGACTTGATTTTCTATAGTTCTTTACTATCATTGATAAACATTCTAATATTGCTATGTATTTAAACATTTTCTGAAAACTATTTCTATATCAACCATTCCCCTAAAAAAAAAATTAAAAACCAGCCTGTCTGGATTTCTTCATTTCCATTTGTTAACTAGAGTCATTTTTATAAATTTCCCAATTTTTAAAATTTATTTTATTGTTTTACTTTTCATGGATGAAGCTCTTCTTCAGAAGTAGAGGCATACATGCCAGAGCCACAATTTTTGGTCTCCATCCAGGTTCTTTCCTGCTGTGGTTGGTGAGAATTCCTCTGTAGCTGTCAAAGGGTTCACAACTGTCTTTGGTTTTCATAACTGTTTTGCCTTTTCTTAATGTCTTCATGAGTATTTCAATAGAGAGCCAGAGAAGGATGTTTCACAAAATTTGAATATAATGCCATTTTGAACTGAAATCTCTGCCCATCCTTAAAGGACTTCTTCTTCTGCCATAAGTGGCAGTAACCAGCTCTGTTTCTCTGAAGTGAAGCATCAGATTTGGCAATAAACTGCAATAGGGAGCTTGCAGTACAAGGTAATGAAACTTTCCACAGACTATATATCCTGTAGTAAAAGTCTCCATTTTATGTAGCCACTCCTTTTATAAAATTTATTCTTTCCAGGAGAAACAGTATTTGGTACTTTAACAATAACAAAACTGTTCTTTCAAAAAACAAAAAAACAGTCTTTCTAGTTTAACCCGTTTACATTTTTTCTTTCATAATATGTTTAATCTTTAATTGGATCAACCCTCATTTTAATAGAACTTTTAAAAGTGTAAAATCAGTGGCTGACTTTCACTGTTGTTATTGTTGTAGTGGCTGTTATTGTCTTAAGTAACTTTGACAGGAAATGGGTTTGGGTTGTAGAAAAGGTTTCTAGATATCTGGAATATCTTTTAAGGTAGCAAAAACCCTTTGTATAATTGAGGGAAGAATTATTGATCTCCAACAGTATAATGTCACAATGTATAAATTTTAGAGCATGAAAGATAGAATCGGCTCCAAAGCATAGGCAATTTTGTCTCAAAGATTGGTTTTTGTCCATGAAACAATGGAATGCAGTTAGTCCCCTTATATTTATTAAGTGATAGATGACTATAAAAGAAGTTTATGAATTGTATAGCCTCCATTTGTATGTACTTCAGTCAGAGACATTTTATGGATGGTTACATAATACTCTTCAGCTTTACATAGTGCCCTTAAATAGAACCACAAAACTCCTCACAGAGAGTTTCATTCATAAATAAATAAAAAAGGAAAAGAGGGCTTTGAGGCAAGATTTAAATAGAGGAAGTGACTCAGTGGTTCAGAGGGAGTGTTGGCAAAGAGATGAAATGGCATCCACAGAAGAAGAAACTAAATGATGGAAGGCCATGGGAAGTTAATCAGAGCAGCAAAGACAGAAGCAGAGCCCACAGGTGGTTTATAAGAAATACTTAGCACAGAGCAGCATAAGAATCCATGTTGGTGAGAGTAACAGACATATCACTCTACAGAAAATCCAATCAGTGATTTAGGGGACAAAGATGAGAAGTTCTCCTGACACATGGAAGAAAGAAAGAAATGAAAACAAAGTGAGAAAAAAGATAACAGACGTGGAGGATGGAGATCCCAAATTTTAATCTAAACAAAACAGAATTTTCCAAATAAGAAACAAAGACAAATGAAACAAAACTAGCTATAAGTTATTGAAGAAAATGTTACTGATATTGATAGAGATCTAAATATTGCGGTTTAAAAGTAAATACTGAAATTCTAGAAAACACAAACTAATTTATAGTGGCATATTGTAAGTTGCCAAGGTCTGGGATTGGGGAAGATGACCTGCAAAAGTGCATGAGGGAAAGTGCTTGGGGGACTGTGGTGGTGCATACACACCACCACATTTATCATTTATACATTTATCAAAACTTATCAAATTGTACACATGAAAAGGAGACATTTTATTGTATGTAAACTACACCTAAATGAAATTGATATTATTGAATTTTTTATTTTGAGACGATTGTAGATTCACATGCAGTTGTAAGAAATAATACAGAGCCCCTATACAACCTTTATGCAGTTTCTTTCAGTGGTTACATCCTGTAAAACTATTGTTTCAATCTCACAGTTAGGATGTTGACATTGATAGAGTCAAGATATATTCCATCACCACAATCCCATAACCACAGGGATCCTTCATGTTACCCTTTGACAAGCACATTCACTTCCTTTCTGTCCCCACCTTCTCCTTAAATCCTAGCAACCACTCATCTAGTCTCCATTTCTATAATTTTGTCATTTCAATAATGTACACATAAAAGGAATCTTATCATATGCAACCTATTGGGATTGTCTTTTTCTCTGAGTGTAATTCCCTGGTGATCCATCCAAGTTACTGCACGTATCAATAGTTTGTTTCTTCTTCTGACATTCTGTAACTTGTCTTTTCATCTCTTAACAAGGTATTTCACAAAGGAAAGGTCTTAATTTTGATGAAATTTTCTTCTATGGACTATGTTCTAATGTCAACTCTAAGATCTCTTTGCCTAACCCAGATCCTAAAGATTTTCTCCTATGCTTTATGTTTCACCTTAAAATATGTGACGAATTTTGAGTTAATTTTTTTGTAGGATGTGAAACTTACGTTAGGTTTTTTGTTTTGTGCTTTGTATTGCCTACGGATGTCCAATTTCTGTAGTACCATTTGTTAAAAAGGCTACCTCTCCCTATTGAATTGCTTTTGTACTTTGTCAAAAATCAATTGGATATATTTGTGAGAATCTATTTCCAGGTTCTCTCTTCTGTTCACCGATCTATGTGTCTATCTGTTCTCTGCACACAATCTTGTTTACTGTAGCTATAAAATAAGACTTGAAATCAAGTAGGCTAATTCCTACTTTCCTAATCTTTATTTTCAAAATTGTTTCAGCTAGACTAGATCCTTTGCCTCTAAATAAAAAATTTAGAATAAGTGTGTCTATGTTTTGCTTGGGTTCTGATAGGAGTTCCACGAAACTTTTATATCAACTTGGAGACGTGACATCTTTCCTATGTTGTCTTCTAGTTTTTGAATACAGTATATCTCCACTTTAAAAATGTATTTTATTTCATTCACCAGCATTTGTAGTTTGTAACATACAAGTCCTATATATGTTTTGTTAGGTTTACATCTATTTCATTTTTATCCTTGAGAGAAAGTAAATAGTACTGTATATTTAATTTTGGTGTCGACATGTTCACTGCTAATATATAGACATACAATTGATTTTGATGTTTAATGTGCACCCCCTACCTTGCTGAACTCAATTATTAGATCTAGGAGTATTCAGTAGATTCCTCAAGATATTCTATATAGTAAATTATGTCATTTGTAAATAAAGACCATTTTATTTTCTACTTTTCCAACTCATATATCTTTTATTTCCTTTCACTGCGTTGTTGTAGTGGCTAGAACTTCCAGAACTTTGTAGATGCTCTTTATCAAGTTGATAAAATTTCCCTTTATTTATACTTTTCTGAGAGTCTTAGTACGAATGAGTATTTAATTTTTGTCAAATGCTTTTTCTTTATTGACTGACATGATTATATGATTGCTCATGTTTAGCCTATCAATATGATGGATCCATGGTGTCCCACAGATTGGCAGACTCAACAGAGGAAAAGTATATCAATCGCCAAATTGATACACAGGTTTCGCACAGTTCCTTTCAAAATCTGAGCAAGACGTAGACAACATTTGGTTTTCAAGCACTGTAACTTGCACCCTGGAATAAACCCCATTTACTCATGGTATATAATTATTTTTATATTTTGCTGAATTCCATTTGCTAATATTTTAAGTATTTTTGCTTCTATATTCATGATGGATAATGGTCGATAGCTTTCTTTTGTGTACCCACTTGTCTGTTCATAAAATGAACTGGAAGTGTTCTGTCCTCTTTTAATTCCTAGAAGTTTGTGTAAAATTGGTGTTAATTTTTTTTTTTCTTTGAACATTGGTAGAATTTTCACTTGCAATCATCTAGGCCTGAAGGTTTCTTTTGGGGAAATTTTAAAATATTGACCCTAATTTTATTAATAATTGTAAGGCTATATATATTATGCATTTAATATTGAGTGAGTGATAGTAGTTTGTATTTTTGAAAAGGAGGTCAATTCCATTTAAGTTGTCAAATTTAAGCCAGGCACAGCTACCCAAGAGGCTGAGGCAGAAGGATTGGTCAAGTCCAGCAGTTTGAGGACAGCTTGAGCAACATGGCAAAATCATGTCTCTAAAAAACTTTTTTTTAATGTAAAACTAAGTTGTCAGATTTATGTGTGTACAGTTGTTCATAGTACTGTATATCTTTATTATCCTTTTGATGTCTGTAAGGTTTGTAGTAATAGCCTGTTTTATTCCTGACATTAGCATGTTGTCTTCCTCCTTTTTATCTTTGTCAGTCTTTGAAGAGGTTTGTCAATTTTATTGGTCTTTTCATAAAACCAGCCCTTTGTTTCATTGATTTTCTTTCTTGGCTTTCTGCTTTGAATTTCATTGATTTCTGCTTTTACATTTATTAATACCTTCCTTCTCTTTCGGTTTTATTTTGCTCTGCTTTTTCTAGGTTCCTGAAGTAAGAAAGAGCTTAGATTATTGATATGAGACTTTTTTTCTTTCTTTTTTTTTTTTTGAGATGGAATCTCCTGTGTTGCCCAGGCTGGAGTGCAGTTTCCTCATGGCTTCCATAATGTCTGATGAGAAAGGTACTGGCATTCAAATTGTATTTCCTCTGCAGGTAAGGTGTTATTTTTCTTTAGTTGTTTTCAATATTTTTTTCTATCTTTAGTTTTTAAGTTTTCAGTATTAGACTGTATTTTGGCATGAATTTCTTTAGGTTTTTATTCAGGATGTGCTCTGCTTCTTGAATTTCTACAACTATGTCTCTTAACAAATTTGGTAAGTTTTTCACCAAATTTTTTCTAGTACTTTTTTCACCCTACTCTTTTTCTTCTATCCTTCCTGGCCTCCAGCAACAGGCCTGTTAGATCACACAGGTCCCCGAAACTCTGTTTATTCTTTTTATTCTAGTCTATTTTCGATCTGCTGTCCATTAAGGGTTATTTCTTTTGTTCTATCTTCAAGTTCACTCATTCTTTTCTTGGTTCTCTTCATTCTGCTGTTAAATCTGCCATTGAGTTGAGAGTTTTTTGTTTTGGTTAAGGTTTTGGTTTTTTTTTTTTTTTGGTTATTGTATTTTTCAGTTCTAAAATGTCCATTTGGTTCTTTTTTAGAGCTTCTATTTCTTTTCTGAGGCTTTCTATTTCTTTGCTGAGATTTTCTATATTTTCATTTTTTCAAGTATATTTATAATTGCTTGAAGTATTTTAATTATGGCTGCTTTAAAATATTTATCATATAACTCTAGCATCTCTGTTGGCATCTATTGAGTGTCTGTTTTCATTGAATTTGAGATATTCCTAGTTCTTGGTTAGATGAGTTTTTTTTTTTTTTTGGAAACTTACACAATTTGGGTATTATGTTATATGACTCTGGACCTTATTTAAACCTTCCGTTTTAGCTGGCTTCATCTAATTCTACTTCAATACAGCCACCTCTGTACTGCCAAGTTAGAGTAGAAGTCTAGGTTTCCCATTTGGCCTAAGTTAGATCTTCTGAAGAGGAGGAAGCCACTCATTACTAGGTAGGAGTGGGAGTTCTGGCTCCCCAGTAGGTCTCCACTTAAAACTGCCCTGAATGTCGTATTCCTCATGTGGCATTGACATCACAGAAGAGGAACTTGCTACTGCTGAGCAGAGGTAAAATTCCAAGCTCCCTATGTGGTCTCAGCCTGGCAGAGATGAAAGTCCTGGTTCTTTACTTGGCCTTCTCTGAACACCCTGTCAGGGGGATTGGAGTGTCTCATTACACCCTGGCAGGGATAGAAGTCTAGGCTCCCAACTTGGCCTTAGAGTAATTGGGGATGAGGTCACAGTTTTTCCAATGGTGTTTGGGTAGAATAGAGCAGTTATTGAAAGATTTTTGTCTTGTGAGGCTTCCTCTTTCCTTGTCTTTTGGCTGTCTTAGAGTTTTCATTGTCCATGGCCTATTTATTAGTGTTTCCAGGTTGCCACCTTCTTTAGCTCTAACTCTGGAATGTATAAGTCCCACTTCCCCCCACCGAAAAAAAAAAAAAAAAAGCAAAGAACTGACCATCATATTGCTCCTTGGATCTTGAGATGCCTAGCCAGTATGCCCTTTTCTCTTTGCTTTTTAGAGTTTTCTTATGTTTGTTTTATATATAATATCCAGGGTTTTCATTTTTACTTAGCAGAAGAAATAGAGAAAAGAACATTTATTCTGCTTTTCTGGAAGCAGAAGTCTCCAAAGTTGATTTTTTTTTTTTTTAAGTAAATTCTGTTTTAGAAAATGAATCAATGCAAAGATCCCCAAGATAAAAATATTTTGGTAAATACTTCAGTTACATATAATAAATCTACAACTATTCATATACAAATTAGAAGATTATCTACAAAGGAATAAAATAAAAATAAGGATGAATGAATCCATGAATGCCAGAAAAACATTAAATACTTCGTAGTTGTTAGAAAATAGAAATAATTTTAAAATTCTGAAGTCAGACAAACCGTACTTCATATGTGAGGACAGCATGAAAACATTCTAAGATGTGAAAGGACTCAGTCCATACCATTTACCAGTATATCATACTGTAAAATAATTCAATTAAAGATGTACCCCCATTTATATTCTGACAAATGCAAATTAACTCAAGTATGAAATCTCAGTTTTAAGAAGGTTAGCAACGAGCATTGAAACCGTGATTAAATAATTGCTTTAATTATGATTATATAATGTTCTAATTTTATGAATATCAGGTTTCTTGGTATCAACCATAATATCCTACAATTTTTTTCTCACTTGCTTTCTGAATAAAATTGAGACCCAAAAGCCTGTACACAGGATTGATTAAACAAAAAAAATTGGTTATTTGAAAGGATAAACAAGATAAGTAGACCACTGTCTACATTAACAAAGAAAACATCCAAATAAACACAATCAGAAGCAACAATGCAACATTACAACTGAACCCACAGAAATACAAAAGATCCTTGGAGGCTATTATAAACATCTCTATGCATACAAACTAAAAAAACTAGAGGAATTGAACAAATTCCTGGAAATATGCAGTCTACCAAGATTGAACTAGGAAGAAACTAAAACCCTAAACAGACCAATATTGAGTTCTGGAATTGAATTCATAATAAAAAACCTACCAAAAAAAAAAGCCTTGGGCCAGATATAGATTCATAGTCAAATGCTACCACACATACAAAGAAGAGCTAGTACCAATTCCACTGAAACTATTCCAAAAATCTGAGGAAACACTCCTCACTAACTCATTCTATGAAGCCAGCATCATCTTGATACCAAAAACTAGCAAAGACACAACAGACAAAAAAAAAAAAACTACAAGCCAACACTCCTAATGAACATAGACACAAAGACCCTCAGCAAAATATTAGCACACCAAATCTAGCACATCAAAAAGCACATCTATTACTTTAACATCTTTCTTGAAATTAATCTGTTGTATCTACTTCTTTTCTTATGTTAATACACCATGATCAGGTAGGCTTTATTCCTAGGAAGCAACATTGGCTTCACATATGCAAATCAATAAATATAATTAATTACACAAACAGAATTTTTTTAAAAAACCATATAATCAACTTAATAGACATATAAAATGTTTTCTATCTCATTAAAAATCTTCAGTCCCTTTATCCATTTTGTTGTCCCAATGATCACTTTTTTTTTTTTTTTTTTGAGAGATAGGATCTAGCTGTGTCATCTAGATTGGAGTGCAGTGGCACAACCACTGCTCACTACAGCCTTGAATTCTCAGGCTTAAATGATCCTCCTATCTCAGCCTCCCAAGTAGTTGGGATCACAGGCATGTACCACCATATCTAATTTTAGTAGAGACGAGGTCTCACTATGCTGCCAAGACTGGTCTCAAAATCCTGCGCTCAGTCCTCATGCCTCAGCCTCCTAAAGTGCTCCCGTGAGCACTTTCTTATCTTTTGAGTTGTGAGTCCATGATCCATTGCTTTAATATCTTTCTTTACATTAATCTGTTGTATCCACTTCTTTTCTTATGTTATAACCGTCAAGTAAACTATGACTTTGAACCAATCTATTTATCTGATTTGTCCTGTCCTATGCAGTGTTGGGGGAAATGATACAAACACATGGAACATAAATGTATTATATCTGAAGTCGCTGGATCCTCAGCACTAAGCAGAAAACATTTTTGGTTTCCCGGGTTGACTTTCTTTTTTCCATTCCACACAGTAGCTTGTTCACATCACTGGTCTTCCCACTATCCGCCCACTACTTCCTTCCTCATTCTTTGAAAACATTCTTGTTTACCAGTCCCCAGGAAAAATGGAAAACATGAAGCAGAAAATCCCCAAATATCCTGTCCACCCACCAAAAAAACTGACCTATATCCCTACCCATTCTTTCTTTTTTTCCTTCAGGCCACAAGTAAAAGGCATTTCTCCCATCCAAGGTGCTTTTCCTCAAATTGTGAATCAAATCCTATTCTCTTTACCCTATACAGAGGCTTATATCTACCAGTTATTTCTTCTCATTATCTGAATTATCAACCTCAGCATTTATACTTACCGACACACTTATTAAAAAATAAAATACATTAATTTAGAAATAAACAAGGACCTTACCATCACATCCTGTGCTCCCACCTTATCTTCCCCTGTCCTACCTAGACTCTTAAAAGATTTGTCTTCACTCGCTGCCTCCATTCCCCAATCCCCACTCCTCAATCTGCTGCAAAATGGTTTTGGTCACCACTTTGTAGAGAGTAATTCTTCCTCTACAATGACTTCCAGAATGCTCAACTCAGTGGAAACTTTTATTCCCTTCTCTTACTTCACCTCTCTTTATCTCTCACCACCCTTGAAAACTCCCTTCTTCTTGAAACAGGGTTTCACTTGGCCTCACTCATGCTAAATTTTCCTGTTTTTTCTCGTCTCTCTTTGGTCAGGACTTTTTTTTTTTTTTTTTTTTTTTTTTTTTTTTTTGACAGAGTTTCACTCTTACAATCCTAGCTGGAGTGCAATGGCATGATCTTGGCTTATTGCACCTCTGCCTCCCAGGTTCAATCAATTCTCCTGCCTCAGCCTCCCCAGTAGCTAGGACTACAGGCACATGCCACAATGCCCAGCTAAATTTTTTTGTATTTTTAGCACAGACAAGGTTTTGCTATGTTGGTCAGGCTGGTCTCGAACTCCTGACCTCAGGTAATCTGCCCACCTCAGCCACCAGGCCCAGGCAGGCTAGTGCTTTTAAATTTGCTTTGTAAAGTTCATTTTGTTGGCCCAGTCTTATATGTCAATATTCCCCAGGGTATTCAATAATACATCATTAGTAAAATAATTACAGTGGACATATAAGAAAAAATTAGATTGCCATACAAATGACAAAGAAAAAGCTTTTAATTAAATTTAAAAGATTATAAGCATCATTGCACATTTAGCATAATCTAGTGTTAAACAAGTGAAGATGCTTGTTCCCAGTTCTTCAGTAGAGAATTTTTTGCATTTACATACATCAATAAATCAGTAGTTCTCATCTCTGGTTGCGCATTCAGTTCTTCAGAGAAGCTTACTGATACCTAGGACCCATTTCAGAGATTCATACTTAAGTCGTCTGGATTATGCTCTTGGTATTACGATTTTTAAAAGCTCCCCAGGTGACCCTAGTGTGCATCTAGATTGAGCCAGTGCAGTAAATCCTGGTTTTTGTTAATGACTATTAGAGTTAGGTTCCCCTGACTTGCTCTGTAAGGCATTCTAGCTCCATGTTTCCAAACATTTACATGCATAAAAATCACTGGAGATTTTCTTAAAATACAGATTCCGATTCATAGCTTCGCAGTGTTACATTAGTTTGCCAGGACTGCTATAACAAAATACTGCATATGGAGTGGTTTTAAAAACAGAAATGTATTGTCTTATAGCTTTAAAGAATAGAAATCCAAAATGAAGGTGTTGGCAGGATCAGTTCCTTCTGAGGACGTCAAGAGAAGAATCTGTTCCAGAACTCTCTACTTGGCTTGTAGATGGCCATCTCCTTTCTATGCATTCTCTGTGTCCAAATTTTCCCTTTTTATAAGGACAACAGTTACATTGGATTAGGGCCCACCCTAATGACCCCATTTTAACTTGATCACCTCTGTAAAGCAAGGTAAATATGACCCAATAAGGTCATATTTTAAGGTATTGGGGATAGGACTTCAATATGTGAATTTTGGTGGGACACAATTTAAACCATAATAGGTGGAAATCAAGAATTTGCATTTTTAACAATCTTCTAGGTGATGTCAACACTGCTGGGCCATGGATCACCCTTCAAAGAACAAGGTTCTACCAGACACAATTCCTATGCATGGGACTGGATGGAATTGAAGCATCCCTATTCTCAGATGAATACACTCGAGACAATCTGAGGGATAACCAGCAGGTGGGCAGAGTACTAGAAATACATTACTGGTCATGCCTACGGCATGGATTAATTTAAGAACATACAAGAGACCATGCATCACAGAGGACCTCCAAGAAAGACTTGGAGTGGGAAAAATAAACCTTTAAGTAATGAAACACACACACACACGAAGTGTTTTGGTGAATATAGTGAGAAAAGAAGATAGAGACCAAGAAAGAGATGCAGACTAGCAAGAGAAAGAAATACATCAAAATATCAGAAATAATTTTCTCTGGATGGCTTTAAAAGTGAATAATACATTCATGTAACTATTTTTTCCCAGACTTTCCAAATTTCTAAAAAAATATACATGTACTACAATAATAAGCAAGTGAAAGTTAAAATAGCTATCTAAAAAAATTATCCTTAATTAAAAATTACACAAAAGCTGTAAGATTGATCAGTTACTTATCTTCATGAAAGATGGCAGTAGTTCTTCATCACAGTATGAAGATACAGTGGTTTACTAATATGTTGCCATTAGCTGAACACTATGCTAACCTTTTAAATAATGTCATTTAAAGTACTAAACCTGCCTGTTTTCTACATATAGAAAACAAGATTGCTGCTACAATAATGACTATCCCATTGAATTCTGAGTTATAGTTGAATGTCTGAAATTATGAGAGTCAGTCATTGATTCAGCAAATATTTATTAGCATCTATTCTGTGGGAAGCTGCGTTCTTGGCATTAGATATATCACAAGAAGCAAACAAGCAAGGATTTGTCTTCAAGGAGCTTAATTAAGTATTAGAGCATGATTACAAGTATTAAGTTTTTAAAAAGGTAACATGAAAATACAAAATATGGAGAGAGCATTTCAGGTCCCAGTATAGCTAGAAAGAAAATAAAGCAGAGTGCTATGATGTAAAGTGGAAGTTCTTTAGCCTCTATGGTTATGGATGATTTCTTGAGGAGGCAGTATTTGAAATGAGACCCGAAAGAGGAGGAGAATGCCATACAACTCCTTGGAGAAAGAGCATTCCAGATCAAAGAAATAGTAAGTGCAAAGTTTCTGTGATGGAGCTAAGCGTGGCAAAACCCAAAAGAAGGCCAATGTGGCAGAACCACAGTGAACAAGGAGGGAGAGAGGAGGGACCTGTGGTTAGAGGACAAGGCAAGGTCTGGTCAGGTAGGCCTTTATGATAATAAAAGTGGTTGGATGATTCTAAGAAGAGAAGTCACGTGGTCTCAACTTTAAAATAGCAGTCTGACTTCTATGTGGGAAGGATGGGCTATAGGAAGAGAACAGAGGATGTGAGGAGATGAGTTAGGTGGCTCTTGAAGTAGACCAAACTGGTGACAGTGCAGGTTAGGTTTCAACAGTGGAGCTGGTGAGAAAGAGTTGAATTAGGTCTACATTTTGGAAGTTGAATCAACAGGACTTGTCAATGGACAAAAAGAAACCTCAGGGACATTCCTAGGATATTAGCTTAAGAAACTAGGCCTCTGATGGCACCATTTGCTGAAAAGAGAAAAGCCTGCTTTGGGGCAAGGGAGAGATATGTTTGACAAAAAGAAACAGCTCTGTTTTGCATGTCAGTTTAGAGTTACAAATTCTAGAAGAGATATCAATTTGGCCATTAGATTTAAAGGTCTGGACCTTAGTGGCACACTGAGCTGGAGAGAACAATTTAGAGATATCTGTGCATCAGTGATTTAAAAAATTCAAACTGAACGAGGTCATCAAGGGAGAGGGTATAGCTGAAGCACTAACACATAAAACGTGGTAGAGAAAAAGAAGCCAGTAATGTAGACCAAGAAGAAGGAAATCCAAGAGGATGTTGCATTGCAGAAAGCCAGAAAAGACAGCGTTTAAGAAGGAACGTGTAGCCAGGGTGGCTCCTGAGTGGCTGAGTATAGGAGGGGCTCGGCCATTGGCACTGACAAGACATAGATCACTGGAGATCTTGTTGAAAGCTATTTTAATAGAGTTGTAGGTGTCAAATTCCAATTTCAGTAGACTGAAAAAGAAATGAGAGGGGAAAACTTAGGCACAGTGAATTTGAAGAATGTTTTCAAGGAGTTTTTCCGTGAAAAATAGCCAAGTAACGGG
This sequence comes from Sapajus apella, assembly GCF_009761245.1. Lineage (NCBI taxonomy): Eukaryota > Metazoa > Chordata > Mammalia > Primates > Cebidae > Sapajus > Sapajus apella. The sequence continues at coordinate 13,542,881 of NW_022436994.1, forward strand.
GTGACATTTGAAAGAAGGATCAAATTAAAGGGATTTGATTTTCATTTTAAGACGAATGATATTACAGTATGTTTGTTTGCCAGTGGAGATGATCTGGCAGAAAGGAAAAAGTTGGTGATGCAAGACAGAAAGGGGATAATGGTAACCAAATCTTTCAGAAGATACAAAAGACAGGATATAAGAAAAAACTGAAGCGGTTGGTTTTAGGAGCAGGAATCACTTTCCACTGTAATGAACAATGGGAAGTTAAAGTAATTATTGACTGATTTCATCAATTAGCTCTAAGAATTATAGATTGAGGTTTTTAGCTAAAAATATTTGAAGGAGAAGAGAAGGGAGAAAGTGTGAAATGAATGTCTTGGACAATAAGAAAGTGAGTCCCCTAGGCATCTTAGAAGGATCATCAGGCAGTGTGGAGCGTCCATTTCACACTTTTGGTTGTAAATTTGGAGTCCAGTCAGTAAAGTTGCATTTTTTTTCACTGACAGTGTTCAAGAGCACAAATACAGGTGTGGCACAAGGAGACAGGGGGTTCCCAGTCATGTACAATGAAAGGACAGGTGTGGCAAGAAGGTTTTAATGCTGGACACAGGAATCCAGGCCAGTAGACAGGGAGGTGAGGATACAAGGAGAATTATGAGGAATTGACAACAGGTACAGCTGTAGATTAGTGGGAGAGTTCTTGGAAAGACAGAATCAAAGTAAGTGAGGTGAACAGAGGAAGTCAGAGACTGGGTTGTTTTTATCAAAGTTTTCTGGGGTGGCACAACTCTGTTGTGATGTTTCCAGTGATTACAACATCTAAGGGATGCCTGCATGAGTGAGTTTCCAACAGGTAGTAGCAGAGAAGAAGATCATCAAAGCCAAAGAGGTCTGAGAACTGAGGAGCCAAGATATTGTTTTAATTATCTGCCTAGCTGTGGAAATTGCCAAGAATGAACAAAAAAGCAGTCAGGGGTGAGACTAGACCCAAATGGCAACAACTTCAGTAAATAAGAGAGGGCAGGAGGCCAACAGATGTCAACAGGGAGGGCTAAGAGAGTAAACTCTGATGCCAAGCATGCCAAAGATGGAAAAATGAGAGATACTTGGGAAGCAGAATGAAAAGTGATACCTCCTTGGCCTTCTTTCTGGCTCTGAGACATGTGGAGTAGGAAGAAAACATGGCTTATCATTTGAGAGGCCTAGGAGAGGCAGTGTTCCCAGGACAGAGCCAGGTTGGAGTTAGAGCAAGAAAGTGGAGGCAATTTCTCATGATAAGGTTGAGGCTATAAGGAACTTGTTGATTCAACCAGGGAAGAATGAAGAGGCAGGGAAAGGGGGAGGGTGGCAAATGAGACATGATGAATATGGTTACAAAGCAGTAAGAGCCATGGAAGATGGGGATCTCTAAAGGCAACTGAGGATGAGAGGAATGATAGGCCTGGTGTGGAGTGTGTGCACTCAGTGACAGCCAAGCTCAGGAGGCTTCTGCCACTGAGCAGTGAACACAGGGAACGTGGTCCCATCCCGGCAGAGAGTGTCTCACTCCAAAGAGCCCTTGGCTGTGCCTTCCACACATGGGTGATGCTTCACGCATGTATCATGTTACATTTGTGAATGCCATCCTGTGACAGGGATAGCTGGCTGACTGTGAAAGGTCCATGCTCCCCTTTCTTACTGTAGCTACTGCCCTCACCCCACCTATGAAATTAAGTGAAGGCATGTGACTAAGTCCCAACTAGCCAACAGAATGGGAACAGGAGGGAGGAGGGCAAGTTCCGGCCAAGCTTAGAAAAACTTCCTATACTCTCTGCCTTTACCTCATTTCACTGGCTATAGATCAAGGTCAAGGAGACATTGCAGATCTCATATTGAATATGGGAGAGCCTCTCTCGGTCTCAATGACTATATAGGGCAATTCTCCCAGTTAGAGAACTTTACATAAGAAACATATAAACTGAAAGTGAATATGCCATTCAAATTTTGGTGTTAAATTTGTTACAGCAGCTGTCACTGTAATCAATATTACATCCATCATATGTCTTATAATGGAAGCTGGAGACCTCTTCAAAAAAAATCACTGAGATGTAGTGGCCTCGCACACCAACAATTACCCCACATTTCCTCCCTAGTTTAATAAGGAGAGGAACAAGAAGAGAAGAGAACTAAGCTGTTGGCTCCCACTCACAGAGTAGTGTAGTATACTGTATGCTATTGAATAGTAGAGTAGTAGAGTACATCTAAGAGTACATCTCAGGAGGAGAAAGTGATGGTGTCCCTCATGCCAAGCCATGTAAATTTGGGGGCTCTCAGTGTGTCACTGGTAGAAATTGGCACTGCATGCTAGGAGGGTGGATTGCCCTCTCTTTCCTGCTGCTTTGTTTTTCATTTAGTTAAGTTAAGAAGGCCCACTGTGGTAACCAGCCTGCAATATGACCCACAATAATCCTGTTGGCATTCATATATCTGTGTAGTCCATTTTTACGCTGAATTAGGGCTACTTTACGTGACTACTAGAATAGTCCAGAAGTGACAGTATGTGACCTATGAGCTCAAGTCACAAAAAACATGCAGCTTTTGCCTTGGTCTCTTGGCTCACATATCCTGGGAGGAAGCCAGCATCATGTCATGAGGTCACTCAAGCAGCACCACTAATAGGCACACATGGAGAGGAGCTGAGACTTTCTGCCCATAGTGAGCCCCAGGATGCCAGCCATGGAAGTGAGCTACCTTGGAAGTAGATGCTCTAGCCCCAATAAAGCCTTCAGATGATTACAGCTCCACATGACATCTAACTGTGACCTCATGAGAAATCCTGAGATAGAACTGCCCAGCCAAGTTTCTTCAGAATTTCTGACCCAGAGAAACTATGGGATAATAAAGTATCATTGTTGAGTTAAGCATAATTTTGGGGGGTGATCTGTCCTGCATATTAAGTAGCTATAACATCAAAGAAAGCCTACCTAATCCAGTCCCAGAAGTGTGGGTGCATTCATAAACAGAGACTAGTGACTGCTCCCAGATGAATAACTTCCAGAAGTGAGAGCCTCACTGGAGCAGCCATGCCAATAGGTCTTGTAGGGACAAATGGAGTATTGTTCCCAGGAATGAGATGTGAGTCAAACTCCATACCACTCCAGTTCCCTCAAAGAACAGAATAAATTTTCTATAATCTTTCTTGGCTTATGTGATGAAGCATGCAGAGGAAAAGCCAGGCAAAATCCATGGGTTTGTACAAGAAGCCACCAGGCCAAGCATGAATCTACCCCCTTACCCCTCAGAGAGGAGTGAGGGAGTTTATGGCTTGAAGTGCCAAAGGAAAACTGAACAGCCTCTTTGTGAGAGAGTACTCACAACAAAGAGGACTCAAATAATTGTAAGCCTATCCCAAGACAATTCATCATCCGAGACACATTCACCTTAAATAAAGTGCATAGCATCAGACAGAACTAGACCAAATCAGAATACTGCCAGGGATGTGTCCCCTACTCCTTGTAACCAGAGTAACACAAAAGAGTATCTGCCTCTGCTAGTTCCCTTACCTGCAGATAAGGATCTAAGTCTTGAGGAGGATGGGGAGAAGGGAAATCAGAGCCGGGACAGATCTGCCCCTTAAATGGGGAAAAGATAGGACTTTAGGCTGAGTTTGGGATTAGAATAATATTAGGTTTCATATTAAAATAACTGGAAACTTATCTCAATAGGATATTAAGAGATGGGAAAGGGAGGAAGGGTTCAGCATAACAGAATTGAAACAGTAATTGGAAAAAAACAAGACCATTTCATGCCTCTATCTCAGTAAGTTTAGACTCCTCAATAAAGAGGTTATATAGCATAGATTCACACTGACTTGTAAATATTCAGAGATTAACAACATAAATGCCAATATATGGAAGGCCTAGAATTCATGAACAGAAATGGCATATTGAAGACTTGATACATACTAATAAAGGGGCAATGTATTTGACTGTCATTTGAGGCTTTACAGTTTTCCTTGATACTGTTGTGTCATGGATTACTGGATTTGGTGTGTGACTGAGGTTCTCATCCCAGCTCCATCACTGAAGAGCTACAAAAGCTTCAGTCAGACATTTATCTTCTTTGATGTTAGGTCCTTCATCTTGAAAATGGGGATTATAAAATCTACTTCATGGCTGGGTGCGGTGGGTCACACCTGTAATCCCAGCACTTTGGGAGGCCAAGGTGGCAAATCACGAGGTCAGGAGATCAAGACCAGCCTGGCCAATGTGGTGAAATCCCATCCCTACTAAAAATACAAAAAATGAGCTGGGCCCAGTGTTGAGCACCTGTAATCCCAGCTACTCAGGAGGCTGAGGAAGAAGAATTGCTTGAACTCAGGAGATGGAGGTTGCAATGAGCCAAGATCGCGCCACTGCATTCCAGCCCAGGCGACAGTGAGACTCCATCTCAAGAAAAAAATCTACTTTATGAGATTACTAATTAAATGTTACAGGGCCTGATTGAGTACTTGATACAGAATATGCTTTCTGAAATACACTTAAACAGAATCTAATAATTGTAAGTTTGTAGATATGATAGACTAGCATTGATTGAAATTATTGTCAATGACAAATACAACACAAATATGATACTGACATACTACTACCATGGAAACATTATTTCTGGGATGACAACAACAAAGGAAATTATTCCTTTCTTACTCACCAAAGGGAAAAGAAGCATAATAGATACATATAGATCTCCACAAATCCTATAGCAGTTATATACATATAACTGTTTTCATAGAAATTTGATTTATAGCTTTAAAGAAAAAAAACACCTTAAAATCATGTAACCCCTAATGTATCCTTTCCCTGAAGCTATAAACACACCTCCAGTTATTCTGTCCAACAAAAATATACCATAGCAGGTGGAGTCACAAAAAAGTAAGCGTTTCGATCTTTTCATTCATTTCAGTCTATTCCCTCAACAAAAACTTCAAACTGCAGGTGCATGCAGCATACTTCTGCTATGACAAGAGCAGTGTATTTCTGTAACCAGGGCTTCACCTAATGATGTGTGAACTAAATGTTAACTGCAGCAAAATGACTCCAAGCCAAGAAAGCCCCAGTTGAGGGTCTTCCCTGGAAGAGGGGCTAAGCCACAGGAACATACCAAAGAGTGGGGTTGGATCTCTGGCCCTTGGGAGATCATCATTCTTTCCTTCCCTTCAACTTCTAATGTTTCGAGAACAGTGCAAATTAAATTGGAATTCTCAGTTTGCAGACATTCCTCATTTTAGAGTCCAAATTTTATTTCAGTCTGGAAACTAGCATCTAAATGAGTTTGAGAGAGAAGTAGGTTTTAAGAAAGGTCAAGGAGTAGGTTTTAAGAAAGTAAAACACTAACCAATTATTGTAGGGAATCAGTTTTACATCTGGAATTGGTTACATGTGGAAGAGTTTTCTTAGGACAGTTGGTTTAATCACATTTTTTAAAACAAGCAAGAATAACCCACAAATGCCAGCTAATCTCAAATGCAAACTGGCTACCTCTAGCTAGTGGATCTACTTGCTTCGCTTCTCATAATATTTCTACCAGAATCATTAGTACTATATCCACAAATAGTTTCAATCAGTTGTTACTTAAGTAAGGCAAACTTTGGAATGTCCCTTTGAGGTACACATTTTTCCTGGGAGTATCAGTGTGTTAGGGTCAAATCTAGGTGTTCAGACATCTTATCTATTAAAAAAAAAAAAAAGATGCTATGAGAATAAGCATGATTTTGGCTTAAGACAGACCAAGATTTTAAAATACTAGCTGTGTGACCCTGGGAATGTTACTTAATTTCACTTCATCTTTTGCTTATCTGGGAAATATGGATAATTTTTATCTTAAAGAGATCTATATTATGATTATATTAAATTGTATAGCATATGTAACACAACAAACAATTATGAGACTAGCTGGCTACAGAAGGTATTTGACAAATGATAATTCTCTTGCCCCTCCTGGCTCTCTTCCCTCTATTATTTAACAACTTATTTTCCCAAAAGCAATATATTTTTGGCAAATATAATGAGACATGAAGCTCTATATATCCTACAACCTAAAACATCAGTAGTATGGCACAGAATACAAGAAATTAAGCATATACGTAGATTTAAAAGTATTCTCCATTGGATATGACAAAAAAAAAAGTTTATTGTTGTCATTAAATACAGTTCTTAAAATGCATCTCCTGGCATATATTTTTACAATTGTGGCAAATTGAACCTTTTTGATTTCACCTCTGTCCCCTCCCCCTCCCCTGACCTTGCCAAAAATAGTAAATACTCACATATTGTGATCATCTTGACCCTCCATAAGCAGGACAATCACAGTCCCTGGCATTAAGGAATATCCTGGCCCAGAGTGGGTCATCAGCTTTGTAACCAACACCTCCCTAACACTTAAGGTTAGCAGTGGACAAGTTTGCAAAGTAAAACTTTGTCAGAGTAGGGGAGAGAATTCTGCTTTCTTATGAAGTTTAGTGTAGCTAACAATAATACTGAAAGCAATATTTTACTCCCAAGTAGCAGGCTATAACCTTTTCATTGAAACACAGCCAGAACATTTATAGCACATTAACACTAGTGAATGGAAAAGAGAGAGAGAGTATATAATTATATATTTTTTAAGATTTTTATTTTCTTTTATTTGAGCTTTGAGACAGGGTCTCCCTCTATAACCCAATTATGGCTCATTGCAGGCTTGACCTCCTGGGCTCAAGTGATTCTCCCGCCTCAGCCTCCAGAGTAGCTGGAACTAAAGGCACATGCCACCACACCCAGCTATATTTTTTTATTTTTTATTTTTTTGTAGAAGCCAGGTCTCGCTATACTGCCCAGGCTGGTCTTGAACTCAGGACCTCAAATTATATTCCCGTCTCAGCCTCCAAAAGTGTGTTGCCTACAATTACAGTCACCTACCCTATAAACATATATGTTAAGACCTCATGGCATCGGTCATTTTAATTGCCTTTTGCCTAAGTTGTTCTAAGGTTTATATTTCATGAAATTAGTAATATAATTAAATTCCCTCTAATTTTATTGTCTATTTCTCCCCACTTGAATCTGTGTGCAGAAGTAAATCTGTAAGGATGAGTTAGGGGACAGAGAGTGGGCCAGTGCTGACCAAAGAGATCACAGTGACATCTAAAGATGATTTCGGAAACACCAGATGCTGTAGACCCAAAGTGGTGGAACAAGGCATCACAATTATCCAAAGAAAAGAGAGTTGTTTGTCCATATTTTGAAAGCCCCTAGGGACAGTTTTCAGGCACTTGGTTTGGGTCTTTGTGTGAAGCATATAGTGGTGGATGAGATTAAATCGATATTTAAATGACATGCAAGACATGGGAACCACTTGATGTGGTTGAGCATTTGCTCTCGTTACACTCTGTTCTGTTTATAAACATTTTAGCTATGTGAATAATAAAAAGCCAAGCACAGGCCTTTGTCATTCTTTCTTGATCTTTCTGGTACCAGAGGAGCTTAGGAGGAGGTGTTGAGTTTTTGTGTGCTAAAGCTTGTCAAGGGCACATCAAAATGTAATAACGAAATCAACTACTAGACAGATTGGATGGCAGATTTTGGCAGCTAACAAGGAGCTTTCTCGTTATAGGATGTGCAAGCTTGTGGGTTGTACTGCAATTAGAAATGAATTTTTTTTTTTTTTTGCCTGAGCTCTTCTTATCCTTTTCATTCTCATAAGTGACAACAGCAAAAGACTAGTTCTCACTCTCTAATGTACTCTATCCATCTCCCTGTTGCTAAAGTAACTAGCATCTTAATTTAACATCAAAATTTTAAAAATTGGATCAATGCTTTTCAGTGTTTGTGAGATATTGATACCTTATGGTAAAGTAAGCGATATATTACTTGAAACTAATTCTCTTGACTTCTATGTATACAAAATATTCTTTTGGTATCTTTTTTTTTTTTTAATTGTTGTTGTTGTGGTTTTAACCATATGTCTACAGTAGGAAAGCAAGATCTTTGTTTCTTAACAGCTGATATGTACTTGCTACTGTGTCACACAGGAGTCCGCAATACTGTTAGTGGCAACAAAACCATTTCCACAGAAACTAAATTTAGCTTTCAAGAAGAGAAAAACAATACTACTTTTCTGCTACTTAATAGATGTATTTCATGTGAAAAAACACAATGAACCAAGTCAAAATGTTTTTCAGGGGTTAAAAGTAAGACACCCAAAAATGCAAACAGTTCCCTCAGAGCTTCACAGCCTATCTGGGCTAGGATTAGGACCTCATTCACCTGACCAGGCAGCTCCCAGGTAATCATAACAATTCCAGAAGAGAGGGGAGAAGAAACTGAAAGGGAGGGAAAAGGAGATGGGGCCACTGAATTCGGCTTTTTACATATACCTGGGAATGTCCATTCAAGAGTCAACTAGCTTACTAAGTCATTTTCCTGATAGGAGAGTTGATGTATCAACTATCACAGAGTAGTGGTAATGGACAATAAAGTCATAATGCATGTTATAAACTTTCAAAGGACAAGAAGATTTTATTTTGGGAAAAAATAACAATGAGCTCAAGAATTGGGTATTAAATCTTTAAAAGATAAGTAGGACTAAAGAGAAGAACTAATCCCATAATTCAACTCTTTTTATTTTACTAGGAGAAAGAAGAAATGTAGTTACAAATCCAGGAGTTCTTTGAATAGGCTACCATTTTAAAATGCATTTAATATGTGACAGGCTAAACCAGGATCTGGGGATACAGAGGTAAACTAGAAACCTCCTTTGCCCAGCCAGGGTCAAGTAAAAGTAATAAGGAGATAGAGGTGCTGAGACCAACCTATGCATGGTGCCCAACAGAGATACAAAGAAAAAATCATTAAGTCTCCTCTTTATGGTGTAAACGAAGCTGAAGCTGAGCCCTAAAAGTTGAACATGCGCTTTCAAGACAAACTTGGAGGAAAGGACAAAGCCCAGAGAGTTGGAACAGAGTGTGAGGAAAGAGGCAGATCTCCAGATTGAGACAGACATGAGGTTCTGAAGATCAAATATTCCACAGGAAGGAGTTTGGATACGAAGGACATTAAGGTGCTTTGAGACAGAAGTGACATGATCTATGCCCTTTACAAAGATCTTTAGGCAGCACTATAGCAAACAGATCAGAGAGGGAAAGCATTATTATAGCAATACAGATTTTTCTTTCTAAACAATGTCTGGTGGATGCCACCAGTGCAATTTCCCCCGCTTCTTGTTCAAATATCCATGAAGACACAAAAATAGTAAAATAAACCTAAAATGAATATCAATAGACTATGTCTGAATGTAGGAAAATGTACAATAACTATTAGATTATTGGACCTAGTCTGAGATGCATCTGTCTCTGTACCATTCTATTTGTAAACACAGACCAAAAACCAGAAGGCCATTGAGTAGTAAAAATGAAGACAGGGGGAGATCCTAGAGCTAGAAGAGTAAAGCTCTGAAGATGGAGATAGACATAACCCTGATACCACAAATGTATTTTTTCATGTATTCAATCAGTTCACCAAACCAGATAAGTAAGAACGCAGGGCAGGAACAAGTTGTTCTGTTGATAGAATAGAGGTGCACTATAAATGTAAGCCTGTTAGAAAATGGGTAAATAAATGAATCTGCCCTCCACATGCACAACTAAGAAAGTAATTCAATTTCAGGGTATAAAGGACAGTTTAGTTTCCTTATTTACTGAAAAATACTGAAACTGAACACTTGTTTGAAGATAAGTAAAAGGAAAACCAATATGGAGAACATGATTTGCAGAAAAAGGAATAAGAAATAGCATCCAGAAAATAAGGAAGAATAAAACACTTCATTGCATTCATTAATTTCAGGACTGAGTAGAAATTGCATGAAAACGTCTGTTTTTTTCAATGAAGACAAAAAGTCAACGATCTAGGATGGGATCAAATAATCTCAAGGAAAGAACAGATGGAAGTAAAAAGATAGAAGGATGAAATAAAATGGGTGACGAAAACATAATTGCAATGGCATTAAAACTACATTATTAGAAATAAAATATGCATTGAAGGAAGGGCAGAATCAATGATACATAAACTCACATAAAAATGTGCTGGTATGCATCGAAGTTTCTTAGAATACAAAGAAAAGAACTAAGCAGGAAGAAGGAAATGAGAGCTACAAATGATAAAACCCATAAATCCAAGTTGAAGCTGAATGATGTTTCTGAAGAAAAAAGTGAAATGAAAGAAAGTAGCTGCAATTAAAGATAAAAGATAAAAAAAAATTTTCTGTGAGATGAAGAAAGTCATGTGTAAGCAATTTCAGTGGTTTAAAGTTTAGTGGTTCATAGGAAAACCAGTGAAAAATGCTTAAGCACATAATGATAACATTTTAAAAGTACAAAGTTTTTACAATCTATCCATCTGACAAAGGTCTAATATCCAGAATCTACAAGGAACTTAAACAAATTTACAAGAAAAAAAAACATTAAAAAGTGGGCAAAGGACATGAACAGACACTTCTCAAAGAAGACATTCATGTGGCCAACAAACATATGAAAAAAAAAAAAGCTCAACATCACTGATCATTAGATAACTGCCAATCAAAACCACAATGAGACACAATCTCATACCAGTCAAAATGGCAATTATTTAAAAGTCAAGAAACAACAGCTGCTGATGAGGCTGCAGAGAGATAAGAATGTGTTTACACTGTTGTTGGGAATGGGAATAAAGATACATGCACACATATTTTTCTATTCACAATAGGCAAAGACATGAAATCAACCCAAATGACCATCAGTGATAGACTGCATAAAGAAAATGTGGTACAAATACACTATGGAATACTATGCAATCATAAAAAGGAATGAGATCATTTCCTTTGCAGGGACATGGATAGAGCTGGAAGCCATTATCCTCAGCAAACTAATGAAGGAAGAGAAAATCAAATACCATATGTTCTCACTTATGAGTGGAAGTTGAACAATGAGAACACTTGGACACAGGGAGGAGAATAACACATACTGCAGCCTGTCAAGGGTTAGGGTGGGGGAGAGAGAGCATTAGGAAAAATAGCTAATGCATGCTGGGTTTAATACCTAGGTGATGGGTTGATAGATGCAGCAAATCACCATGGCACATATTTACCTATGTAACAAACCTACACATCCTACACATGTACCCTGGAACTTAACAATAAATGGCCAGGTACGGTGGTTCACACTTGTAATCCCAGCACTTTGGGAGGCCAGGGCGGGTGGATCACAAGGTCAGGAGTTCAAGACCAGCCTGGCCAACACAGTGAAACCCTGTCTCTAATAAAAATACAAATATTAGCTGGGTATGGTGGCAGATGCCTGGAATCCCAGCTACTCAGGAGGCTGAGGCAGGAGAATCACTTGAACCTGGGAGGCAGAGGTTGCAGTGAGCCGAGATCACGCCACTGCACTCCAGCCTGGGTGACAGAGCTAGACTCCATCTCTAAATAAATAAATAAATAAATAAATAAAATTTTTTAAAAAGTACAAAGTTGAGTGAAAACCTCACCAAATTATGCAATATGAGGGAACAAATTTTAGTTACTACTAGAAATACCCTTTGCAACATTAAATACCAAATGAAAATCGAGTATTAATCTGATTTATTGCTGAAAGTTGGCTAAAACATGCCCATGTGATCACTGCCAATTATTTCTGCCTAAAAGATTATAAGAGGAGATAAATTACACCTTACACAACATATACACAGGGGGTGGACCAAACCCTTAGTATTGGATTCCTCTAAATGATGCCAGATTATTCAAACCTGCTCAAAAGTTACATTTTAAAATGTTATCTCATGAGCAGAGAGCTGAAACCAACATGTGATAGGTGGCCTCTAAGATAGCCTCCAATAACCCACATATCCTGGTACACACTACTGTGTAATCCCTCTCCTTGAGCATGGATTGAATTTAGTTATCCCCTTCTAATGAATAGAGTGTGGTAGAGGTAGCAGAATGTCACTTCCAAGATGAAGATTGGCTCTGTCTCAGCACTCTCATTCTCTCCCTTGTCCTAAGGCCTCCTGCTGCCATGTTGTCACCTGCAAAACTGAGATACCCACATGGCAAAGAACTGAGAGAGGCCTCCATCCAAGGGCCTGTGCACAACTGAGGCCCTTAGTTCAACATCTTATGAGGACATGAACCCTGATGGCAAATCCCCCCCACATTGAACCTTCAGATGGAAATGCAGCCTAGGCCAGCACGTCAAATGCAGTCTTCTGAAAGGCCTTAAGGTGGAGGCATCCAACTAAGCCATGCTTAGGTTCCTGACACAAAACCTATGACATAATAAATGTTTGTTTTAAGCCATTATATTTTGGGATAATTTGTCATGCAGCAATAAATAACCAATATATTACAGGTTAATAATGAATAGAGTAAGGAAATACCAAATGATTCTTTTATCTCTCCCTCTCTTGACATTCTGGAACTTCTTCCATATGGACAAATTTTGAACAATTGAAAATTACTCTTGGTCTTGGGAAGGAAGACACCTTTAGTTTGAGCAAGAGCCTTGTATACATACTAATCCCATCAAGTCTGTATGTACTACACAGACTTAGAAATCAGCTATTCAACCAATTAAATCAACAATCTGTCTTTAATACCAAAATAAAATGTCCAAAAGAAATCTAAAAATGGAAGATATAATTAATGTAGAAAGTGTCCTAAATAATTAGGTCTACCACCCCAGAATTTATCTGGAAGGTGTGATGGCACAGTGCTAGAGATCATAGTGGCCGTGGCTATGCAAAAGTTATCTAGTAACTTTGCGTGAGTTTCATCATCTCTCAATGCTTCCCCATTCTCACCTGTAAAGACTATCACGGGGGCATGGTACCTGCTCAGTAAATGTGATATATTATTATCACATTGTAAGTGGTAAAAAGGGGCAAAGCAGGAAAAAATTAAATTTGCTTCACTTCCAATCTCAAGCACAGGCATCTCAACTACTGTTATTTGAATCTTAATTTTGACAATTAAAAAATATAGATTAAAAAAATTATTTTGAAAATGGAAAGGTAATAAAATATACAGATTTCAAAACACTGGAGAAAATATAAGCAACAGAAAGCTCAAAAAAGGAAACATAAGTAAGCATATAAAAAACAATAAATTAGTCAAAGAAGTTTTAGACCAATTATACTAGTGATAGTAACAAATAAGGAAATAGGGAAGGGACAGTGGAGGTGGGGAGTTGGGGAGAGATAGCATGAGGAGAAATGCCAGATATAGGTGATGGGGAGGAAGGCAGCAAATCACACTGCCATGCGTGTACCTATGCAACAATCTTGCATGTTCTTCATATGTACCCCAAAACCTAAAATGCAATTTAATAAATAAATAAATAAACAACAATAACTCTCTTAACTTTTTAAGAAAAAAAGTTTCATAAATTTGTTCAAAGAACAAAATATCATTATATTAGTTTCCTAGAGCTGCTGTAACAAATTGCCACAAACTACGTGGCTTAAAACAACAAAAATATATCCTCCCACAGTTCTAGAAGCCCAAAATCAAGGTGCTGGGAGGCCCATGCTCCCTCTGAAGGCACTGAAGAAAAATCCCGCCTGGTATCTTTCTAGCCCCGAGTGGCTCCAGGTCATCCTTGGCATACTTGTAGCTGAAATGAAAGAAAGTAGCAATAATGCTCTGATTCCTGCCTCCACTTTCACAAAGCCATCTTCCTTCTGTGTGTGTGGCTATGTTTCCTTGTAAAGACAAAAATGCTCTCCTTGTAAGAACACCAATCCTTGGAATTAGGGTCAACACTAGTCAAGTATGACCTCATGTAAACTCAATTACATCTACAAAGTCTCTATTTCCAAGTGAGGTCACATTCATAGGTACCAGATACAGGTACCAGGGGTTAGGACTTCAACATATCTTTTGGGGTAGACTCAATTCAACCCACCATGACGAGGTACTGTGTTCAAAAGGTGTACACCTGAAACAATTGGAAACAATTTAAATATGTGATAATAAGGAAACAGGCAAATCCGCATGCATCCACATAATCAAATATTTAAAACTCACTAAAACTTTTTGGAAGACTAATACATAAAAATATCAGTGATATGATGTAAACTAAAAATATTAAAATAAAATACTTAAATATGCAAAAAGATATGACTGCTAATAATCTATGTATGTATATATACAGAGAAATCCCGCCTCAGCCTCCCAAGTAGCTGGGATTACAGGCATGTGCCACCACACCTGGCTAATTTTTGTATTTTTAGTAGAGATGGGGTTTTGCCATGTTGGCCATGCTGGTCTCGAACTCCTGACCTCAGGTGATCCACCCACCTTGGCCTCCCAAAGTGCTGGGATTATAGGTGTGAGCCACCACGCCCGGCCCAGTGGCCTAACTTCTATGTGTCTCAGTGTCCTAACATGTAAGCTTGATATACAATAGAACTTGTCTCAGAACATTTTAGAAAGGTTTTTGCTCATATATTCAGTAAGAATAATAAATCAATTGCTTTTCACCTATAATTTGACCAGCAATTTCCTATGGAGTATCTGAGAGTATCGGTAGTACTTTTGCACCAACCTAATATATTCTGATTGAGTGCACTCTCCTGAAATGCAGTATGATGACTTCAATGACAAACAAGGTATAGTAGTCCAAAAGTGAACCCTTAGATATTTGTGCTTGTCCCTCCCCTATCAAATACACAAGTAAGTCTGACATATTTCCCGATAGTCTTTGATATCCTTCAGGTGCCTTGATCTAATGATGATTTAGTGTTTTAGACTTTCAGTTACTTGTCCAGCACCTAGTAAAAAAACGACCACAGGTGCTGAGGGCCCTGGTATTATCTGTTCCTGTCTTGCCTGTCAAGCTGCATGTACTGAAGGTCTGTGACACTCAGGTGTACCCAGCCCAGCTTCACTGAACTCTAGTAACTGTGTTCAGAGCAGAGTCATCTGGGATTTGCCCACTGCACTAATTCCGCTGGCAGGTGTGCCTGATTTCCGAATCAGCATCAGCATCCTGCTCACCCTAATTCATTCATGCAACAGATATTCATTGAATGGGAGGCCCTGTACTTACTAGATGCAGAATATAATTGCACCCGCCCCCCTCGAGTTTAGTGAATTAAAGCACTAAACAAATACAATATGATACATTGTGATAAACACCAACAAGAAAAATGATATGGTGCAAAGAGAACAAGAGGAAGAGGTGACCTGGTTAGGTTGGGTAGTCAGGGAAGGCCTGTTTGTGGAGGTAACAATTAATTAAAAACTTCAAGGATGAAAGTAACTTGCCATGCAAAGAGTGGGGAAGAGTGGCCCGGGAGAGGAAATAAATTCTGTGGGTGTGAAGGTGCTGAACAGAAAAGCACTAGACCAGTGCAAATGACAGAAAGGATGCCAGCGAGTGGGGCAGGGGAGGGAGGAAAGATATGAGTTAGCCAAACGAAGACCAGATCCTGCAGCACTTGGTCTTGTAGGACACAGGAAGAAGTACATTTTGATTCTGTTTTAATTGCACTGAGAAGGCATCGATAGGTTTTAAGCAAAGAAAAATCCAACTATTTAAATTATGTTTTTGTAAAAGTGGCTGCTTTCTGAAAAATAGATAGAAAAGGGTAGAAATGGAAAGACTTATAAGGAGGCTATGAGGAGTTCTAGGTGAAGATAATGGTGCCTTGAGCTAGTGTGGAAGCAGAGAATTGGAGGCATTTGAGCTTTATGTTGGGAAAGACAAAATTGAGTTATATTGTATGTGGAAAAGAAGTAGAAACTAAGGGCCATTGCTAGGATTCTTGCTTGAGCAAATGGCTGGCTGGTGGGGTTGGGGATAGACTTGAGAAAATCTTGTTGGGGGCATCTGGTAGTGGTGAAGATGAAAGGGGGGGACGAGAGTTCAGTCTTGAAAATGTGGTAACTGAAATACCTGTGCATCCAGTGTCCCAGTGGAGATGAAAAGAGGTGGTTAGATATCCACATCTGGAATTGAGACATGGGGTCTAAGCTCAGGATGAAAATGTGGACGTTGTATTGGAACTGCCTTGCGAGACCTTATGAGACAGTTCCCACTGTGAAGAGAGCCTCAGCCTGAACCCCTGCTTGATTGGCAGAGGGACTGACCTCCTACCTGTTCCTCCTCACTGTGCAGTAGAACCAGATATATCCTTGGATCCCATTGGATCTCAGGTCTTTGATATTGAGGCTGATATGACCTAGAGACTCCCTGCCAGGCTTCTATACCAAAGGTCAGACTCCTCCAGTCTGAATCCAGTCTATACTGGACCAGGTATCTGTCCTTTATCATGAGCATGTATTTAAATGAGTATTAGCAGAAAGGCAGTGTCTTTCTGAGGAGGATAAATCTACCATACTTCAGGGAAGTAGGGTGGGAAAAATCTTGGGAAAGACGGCCTTCTTTGCAAGTAATTGAATAGATATTGCTCACGTAGTATGAACTGAGGAGTATACAAGAGAGGCAAGCCCTGATACCTTCATTTCATGTCCACTTAGTCCCTGGCCTTTGTACATGGTGGGCCCTCCCTCACCACACTCCAGCCTGGGACACAGAAGAGAGCCACAGCCCACAGCACCAGGCTCTGGTGTTCTCCTAGGACTGTCCTCTTACTTGCTGTCTAGAACAATGGGGCTCTGATCTCCTTGTCCAACTCCCTGAGAGCGATAAGGACATTTTAGGCAGAGCAGCCAAAAGGAGGGAAGGCGTGGAGTTGAGACGTAGCCCATGTAAGAGCTACCAGCAGTTCAGTGTCTCTCCCTGCAAGGTAGGTGCTAACAGAGGAAAAGGAGCAGGACATAGCGGACAGGGGTACAGAACAGCAATACCTACTCTGCAGAGTGATGTTGACTCATAGGATTAAAAGGCCTGCAGCAGGCAGGAAGAAGGGACCAGCAGAGGAACCATGTTGAACTGTATCATGCTGTAAACACTGGAGAACAGCTGACACAGAAACACAGCCACAGTGCAGTTGAGGGGTGGTGCAAGATCTGCCTTTTCTATGGATCCAGGTGCGGAGAGGAGGTTGAACCCACAAAGCCACTTGGGTAGACCCCATGTCTACCCATCAGCCAGTCTGAGGAGGGCAAGTTTCGGTGATGGCAAGCACCACACAGGGTCTGCCCACAAAGGAAATGAGGAGAGAAGGAATGACAGGAGCTTCCTCCTGCACATGGAATTCCAGGAGCTGCCAAACTTCATGCCAGGCAGCAGGGCTCCCTAATAGCTGGCAACTGCCTGACAGCTCTGAGAGCGATGGGACAAAGGGAGGGATCCAGAGATGAAAGGGCTTAGCATGCCTGAGCAGAGGGTACTTGTGGGTGAGCCAACTGCTCATTAACCTGGGCTGAGCACCCTGCATGGTTTCTTGGGATCAGCAAACACAGCTATAGGAAGTCTAAAAATTGACACCTTTCTTGTGAAACACAGATCCACCTATGGTGGCTCACAGGGTTGTGAATCAAAGCTGAACTGCAGAGGTAATGTGAGGAAAAGCAAAAGCATAATCAGTGAGTGGCTCCGTAATCCAGAAATCAGTCATCAAGGGGTAGCTGTGTGCACAGCCCAGAACCAGAGAGGCAATAAGGAGAGAGGACATTCAAGGGGGCAGAATCTTAATCTGGACATGAAAGGCACTGTAAGACAGATTAAGATTGGGACACGGGTGTTCACTATTTGTGGGAAATCAATAATGAACTGCCAGAGAATAAGGATTTATTTATCGGAGCTTCTCCCAGAAAACTTCCGCCATGTTTCCTCACTCCTACAGTTTCAGAACTTCCAGAGAAGCTGATGCAGGAGTCAGCTAGGGATCATCTATCATCTTTATTACTAGTAAAGCTGGACCAGAGAATGTGGCTAGTATCTGAGGTCACAATCAGACTTCCTACCTTCCCACACCCATCCCAAATGACAGGTTTTCCCGAGGCAGAGGCACAGCTTGCCTAGTAAGATTAGCACAAGGAGGAAAGAAGAACATGCCCTGCCTGGAGGCAAGCTGGGCTGACAGAAAGCAAGCCCCAAGGGGGCTGAGCCACAGAAAGTCTGATACTCCCCCCAATTTGGCAATCAGATAAGTCCCCCCTTTCCTTTGGGAGGGGGCTGGCAGGAAGGGTGAAAGCTTCCTCCCTTCCTAGTATTTCCAGAAGGACAGATGTTTCCATTTTACGGGCCTCAGTAGGGATGCCTGGAAAGGAAGAAAATTAGCCTCCTTCCATTGTACTGGCATATATCGTCAGATTGTACATTCTGATATTTATAGAAGAAAATTTTGCAAAGAGCTAGTAGAAGGCCTAGAGATTTTTTTGATCCGGTTGTTTTCAAATGTTTTCCTTTTAGCATTGAACTCTTCCTTCAACTATAAAACAAAAGACAGAGCTGTTCTTGTTGAATGGGACAAAAACATAAGAGGTGTGGGAGGCCCAGGCTCAACCAAGAGGACTCCGCTCTCCTCCCCGGCACCACTCATGCTATAGGTTCCAGACCTCTGAAGTGGTTCTACTGTACTGGAAAAACGTTAAGCAGAGAAGTTATGTGACTGCGCAAATGGCACAGCTGAATCAATGGTGGAGGTATACTACCAGGATCCATCATGGTTTGCCTCATGTTGACAAGGTCTTAAAATGAACATAGAGAGCTTCAACTCACTTGAACGGGACTTACATTATTATTACTAGTCTAATTTCTTCTTACCTTGCAATATACCTCATCTACTAATGCCCACAGGTCTTAGAGGAGGTTGTACCTCGCCAGGAAGCTCACACTGAAAAATATCACTAAAAAGAGTTGTGCCATTGCCAGTAATACAGATCTTTGCAAAGTGGCAAGTAATTACATTCCAGATGGTTTAATTGGAGGAAAAGTGGTGAGCTAATGGAGCTTCCAATCACCTCCAACACAATAGTTTGAATATGGTATATTTTTCTGGTTTTTTTTTTTCCTACCCCTTGCCAAAAAGGACCAGTCAACAAAAAACAACTGACGTTTGTCACAATAGGCAGCAGCTAATTAGACCCTACTCCCCTCCCTATAACTCTGGCTTTCTATGAGCAAGGAAAGAAAGGTGAGGCAGGTGTTTCTAAACAAAAAGAAAAAAGAAATAATTTGGCTATTGCATGCAGAATTAGGTTGAATAACATGAAATCAAATGAAATGAAAACACTGAATCACATGTTTTTTATAAATCATAAATGACCAAATACTGGCACTTTTATATGTTTCAACCTGTATTTCACTGGCCTGGTTCTCAATTGACTTTGACCTTCCAATATTCCAAATAACGGGCTTTAGTCCCCTGTTCATCCCTGATCCTGCCTCTTAATTTAGGACAGGGACCAGTAAGCATAGTGCAGCCCTCCATTTAAGGTTCTGTGCGTTCTACCAAGGACTCCTGAGCATGTCACATGAGTTATATCATGCCGTTCCTCCTGTTAATTCTGGTTCTTGTCAATTCCTTCCTTCTCTTTACCCTCAGCTCATGCCCACACACCCACAATCACACAGAGACTGCTGAGACCACCAACTAATTTCATACCAACTGCTAAACACTTTACAGAATACAGAAGAACTTTCACTACTTTCAGAGAACATAGGAAGGCCAGGAACCAGGGTTTACTATCTCTGCATTTGATCATTTATTCTTCCCAAGAACATCATCAAAAGTATATAAAAACATTTATTTCTATTATCCCTTTCATTATTATATCCATGGTATAATCCCTGCAAAAGTATGTGCGTGGTTCAAAAAGCCAGCGAGTGTCAGGGGAATTCATATCATCACACTTTGGCAAGCTAGAATATCACTATTACCAAACTTACTTTACAAAACAAAGTAGAGGTAAAAACCACGGGAAGAGGAATTCAAACATCAAACAGGATTGATGAGTTTATCATCATCACACTACATTACAGGGTGACCTCTGCAGACTGGAAATTGGGTTACATCAACAAACCTCACTTTAAAGTGTGAGATGAAAGAGTACCTCCCCTAATGTTTTGTGGTATTACTGGCTCAGGTTTAAAGAAAGTATGCAGCCAGGTACCCGGTCACATTTCAATCTGTGATATTGACATGGATGTGAAAACCCAAGCCTTTGAAACTGAGCCTTTCATAAGCTGAACAAAAACCTGAAACGCACTCTCCTGCAAAGACCTGAAGGACAGAGAAGGTAAGATGATAAAGGGGAAACCTTTACACATGGAACATTTTTTAATTTTCCTGCCATGGGCCGTAACTCAAGTCTGTTAAAGTAAAGCTTAGCTCAAATAATTGACATTGGTTTGTTTGGTTTTCCTCGATATCAAGGCTTACCTGCCTTGTAAAGATTCCAAAACATCAGTAATGTGTTGCCAAAGTAAGAAAAATGATTTGTGTAACAGAACCAGCAGTACTTAAGTTGGATTCAATTATCCAACCTCACTGCACCCAAAAGTGCCCTCTGGTCATTTACTTATTTAGCTAAACTAATTTCTCTGTTGGTTTGGAAAACTCTCAGGCAAGCAGTGAAAAGCTCAGGCATTAAATGCAAGCTTCATTAACCCACTACAAATGATCTTCATATTTTTTTCTATAATGTTCCAAAAGGAAAATGTCCCTTCCCTCTACTTTCAATTTTTAGTCTTTTTTATAGAATACAGAAAAACTATAATTTCTAGATTTAACCTAGAAATTAACAGATACCAAGCCAAATATCGTATCATTTGGTTGCATTATTTGATGTATATATAGGAAATGAAGGGACTTCAGAGGGAGGGATTTCTCAACTTCCCATAAATCATTTTAAAAAGATCCTCAAACTCTGCCCACTTACGACTTTCAGGTTAAGAAGGGGAAGAGATATATCACAAAGGGTATTTGAACGCCTTGTAAACAGAGATAAAAGGCTATTTGTTAATATCTGATGATGTAAACAAGTCTCCAACAGTGGAACACCAAAATGTCCTGATAGTTTTAAAGCCTTCAGCCCCAGGTCCTTCCTTGGCTTCCAGCCAGGTCGAAGTCCCTTTTACCAGGAACACAACCCCAGGATGCATTATGCTTCATAATACTTCACAGTCTGCTTCATTTGGCAAAGGACCTAAACCTAACCACAATAGTTAAGAGGAAAGGCTTGCATTCTACTACAAAATATACAAATCATGAAATGTATACAACTAACAAAAACAGTTTCAGTACTACTTGATGAGAAAAATTTTGTGGGTGTCTGTGTGTGTGTGTGTGTGTGTGTGTGTGTGTGTGTTTTAATTCAGCATTCCAGTAATGTGAAACCACTGTTTAAGATAGAAAATCATTTTTCAATCTCAGGAAACATCGTTACTAGCTGCCAAAAGTCAATCCATATAATAAGAAATATTTGCTAATGCTGAACACCTGCACTTTTATAGATAGCCTCCCAAGACAGCTGTGGCTGAGTCTTCATGTCTACCGATACAGCAGCCAAGTAAAAACACAAAATTTTAGATAAGAATGTTTGTTGAATTAGCCATGCATGTATCTACACTAAGTCTAGTATATTTATTGGTGGACTCTGACAGTCATTAGACACAATAAAGTAAAATACAAAATATATCCAGGATAAGGTTCCCAGCTGTTAGATGCTTAT
Organism: Sapajus apella; assembly: GCF_009761245.1. Taxonomy (NCBI): domain Eukaryota; kingdom Metazoa; phylum Chordata; class Mammalia; order Primates; family Cebidae; genus Sapajus; species Sapajus apella. The sequence continues at coordinate 13,564,490 of NW_022436994.1, forward strand.
ATCGTGAGGTGGTAAGATACACAAATCAAAACATAGTAAAGGTATAAATATATATCATGCTTATGGAAGTCATGTGTAAATATTTATTTCACTTCCCATGGTTAGATTTAACTTTTTTGGTTTCATTGTTTGATTTTCTTACTTGCTGGGTTTAATAGAAAAAGACAGCCACCAAAAGTTTGAGGGAAATGTTCATTAAGAAGGTGCAAGCATTGTTTTGTATCCTTCTGAAATGAGTTCTAGCAAGCGCCATAAGGATAGTTTACGCTTTCTTGCATACTATTCAAACACTGCGATACTGAATCTTCATAGCTTTCTAATTGCATTAGTCTTCTCTAGCAAGAGCCAGAGAAAGATGACTTTAAAATTATTACTATAAATAATAAAAAGCATTTCTTGAGTATTGACTAAGAACCAGAAACTGAATGACAATCTTTACAGACAGTGAGTTTAACTCTTACAACATTCTGAAAAAGCCGGCTGGGTGCGGTAGCTCACGCCTGTAATCCCAGCACTTTGGGAGACCCAGCTGGGCGGATCACCTGAGGACAGGAGTTAGAGACCAGCCTGGCTAGCGTGGTGAAACCATTTCTACTGAAAAAAAAAAAAAATACAAAAATTAGCCGGGCAATGGCGGGCACCTGTAATCCTAGCTATTTAGGAGGCTGAGGCAGGAGAATTACTTGAATCCGTGAGGTAGAGGATGCAGTGAGCCAAGACTGTGCCACTGCACTCCAGCATGGGAAACAAGAGCAAGACTCAGTCTAAAAAAAAAAATCTCTGAAAAAGCATACATTATTACCCCCTTTTTACAAGCAAAGAAACTGAAAATCATAGTAATTGATGTGACTGTCTCAAGTTAGATGTTTGATAAGTCAATTCTTATCTGATAATAGAGCTGAAATTTAAACCCAGGTTCATCTGCTTTGAGATGTTGTGGTCTTTCTTCTGTGTTATATTTCTTTTTTTGGCATTATTTAGTTAGCACTGATTTTTTTGCTGGGCACTATACTGGGAATGTAGCAGTAACTTAGGCATATGTGATCCTGCCATTACAGTTTACAATCCAGTCCAGGAGTTAGACCTACAAGGAACAGTAATAGTAAAATTTGGGCTATGAACAGGCAGTATAGCATACAAGAGGACAAAAGGGGAACCTGGCCAAATGGTATAAATTCTGCATTCTGCACTAATGCCACAGAAAGCTACTTGCTGAGTAATCAACTTCATCCCCTAAACTTCAAGTCATCCCATTGTTCACTCAATTCAATATCAATAGTGTGATATTTCTATTTAAATAAAATGTTATCCACTCAGTTTTCTTTAGTTTCTGTGATTTCAGCAGGGCCAGGTAGAATAAGATGAGAGATGCTGGATGGGTTCTTCTTAAATTTATTTCCTTGGATTTCAAGCCTTTCTATTGCCCTTGTCTGTAGCACATGTCCCACCTACATCATGTCTGAAGCAGCCTATTACTCCCTCTCCTTAACCCAGTTATGACCTGTTTATCCCCATCACACTTCCTGAAGGCAATCTGACATCACAGGCATTGCATCCCTGCTACATCATTTTTCTAATATACACCCTGCTCCCTTCCTCCCTTACTGGCCTCTACAGCACTTTGCACACAAGGATTGACCACCTCCCCAGTGGCAGAAAGGACAAATTCATATTATTCTTGGGTAATGGGTCTCCTCCTCATGCTAAGCAGAAAACTCAGGATGTTTATGGCAACACTCTAATCAAGCTTTTACCACCTGGGAACATGTGTTCAGTCATCTCTGTCTCCATATTTTTCAAAAGCAGATACAAGCCATGCACCAAGATTAACACAAAGTGCTGAGATTAACCAGAATTCTTTAATATGCACAGGATAGATGAACTCTGCCTGTAGAATACACTCTCATGGGAGTGATCCAGCCAGAGCTTCACCTACTCTCTTTCATCAAGGAAGCATTTCAGAATGCAAATGAGAGTAATATTATTAAAGCAAAAAGCTTGAATCTGCTCAATTTTTTTTAAATAAACCACTTGAATTCACTTAACTAGTAGCAAGCTACGGCACTCACAGCCAAGGCACTGTAATTATAAACCTGCCACCAAAACAAGCGCAGGACATTTGAAGACAGTGGATACTAACTCTGCACTCTAAAGGCAACTTATTGTTCAACAGAGGTAAGCTAAAGAAACACAGACTGACAGGAGCTCTTTTGTGGCAAATTAACTGACGTTATAAGTAGTTCTGATAAAACGCACCACATATGCTCAACTACATACACCATAGCCTCTTCTAAAAATTTCAAGCAGTATCAGGACAGATAATAATGCAATTAAATACTTACAAATACTCTCTATAAGTCATTAGAAGAAACACTGTGTCAAATGGAATTTCTATTTCTAGATCTTTGAGGAATCGTCACACTGTCTTCCACAATGGTTGCACTAATTTACACTCCCAGCAGTGTAAAAGCATTCCTATTTCTCCACATCCTCTCCAGTATCTGTTGTCTCCATATTTTTTAATGATCACCATTCTAACTGACATGAGATGGTATTTCAATGCGGTTTTGATTTGCATTTCTCTAATGACCAGTAATGAACATTTTTTCATGTTTGTTGGCTGCATAAATGTCTTCTTTTGAAAAGTGCCTGTTCATATCCTTTGCCCACTTTTCAATGGGGTTGTTTGTCTTTTTCTTGTAAATTTGTTTTAGTTCCTTGTAGATTCTGGATATTAGCCCTTTGTCAGATGGGTAGCTTGAAAAAGTTTTTCCCATTCTGTTGGTTGCCAGTTCACTCTAATAATTGTTTCTTTTGCCGTGCAGAAGCTCTTAAGTTTAATTAGATCTCATTTGCCTATTTTGGCTTTTGTTGCCGTTGCTTTTGGAGTTTTAGTCATGAAGTCCTTGCCTATGCCTATGTCCTGAATAGTATTGCCTATGTTTTCTTCTAGTGTTTTTATGGTGTTAGGTCTTATGTTTAAATGTTTAATCCATTTGGAGTTAATTTTTGTATAAAATGTAAAGAACGGGTCCAGTTTCAGCTTTCTGCACATGGTTAGCCAGTTTCCCAACACCATTTATTAAACAGGGAATCCTTTCCCCATTGCTTGTTTTTGTCAGGTTGGTCAAAGATCAGATGGTTGTAGGTGTGTGGCATTACTTCCAAGGCCTCTGTTCTGTTCCATTGGTCTATATCTCTGTTTAGGTACCAGTATCATGCTGTTTTGATTACTGTAGCCTTATAGCATAGTTTGAAGTCAGGTAGCATGATGCCTTCAGCTTTGTTCTTTTTGCTTAGGATTATCTTGGCTATGTGGGCTCTTTTTTGGTTCCATATGAAGTTTAAGGTGGTTTTTACCAGTTCTTTGAAGAAGGTCAATGGTAGCTTGATGGGGATAGCATTGAATCTATAAATTACTTTGGGCAGTATGGCCATTTTCATGATATTGATCTAGCAATCCCATTACTGGGCATATACCCAAAGGATTATAAATCATTCTATTATAAAAACACATACACACCTATGTTCACTGCAGCACTATTTACAATAGCAAAGACTTGGAACCAACCCAAATGCCCATCAATGATAGACTGGATAAAGAAAATGTGTCACATATACACCATGGAATACTATGCAGCCATAAAACAGGATGAATTCATGTCCTTTGCAGGGATATGGATGACTCTGGAAAGCATCATTCTCAGCAAACCGACACAAGAACAGAAAACCAAACACCACATGTTCTCACCCATAAGTGGGTGCTGAACAATGAGAACACATTGACACAGGGAGGGGAACATCACACACTGGGGTCTGTTGGGGGGTGAGGGGCTAAAGGAGCAATAGCAGGAGCTGGGGAGGGTGGGGGAGGAATAACATTAGGAGAAATACCTAATGTAGGTGACAGGGGGATGCAGGCAACAAACCACCACAACATGTGTATACCTATTTAACAATACTGCAAGATCTGCACATGTATCCCAGAACTTAAAGTATAATAATAAAAAAAGAAGAAGAAGAAACACTGTGTTACTGAGCCCAAAGCTTTCCTTCCACATTGGCTGATTGTATAGAAACGTTATGCCTTCTAAACATTTCGTTTTAAAAAATCTTCCAACCACCGTATTACAATCTCAAAGAACATTTCATGCCATTAGCATAATAACCAATTACAGTTAATGTGTGAGTATAATCACTTTTATAAAACTAGGAAACAAGAGAGGTAAATACTTGAAAGCATTTGTCCAGGTTCTCAGTTAGAAGCAAAACATGGTGAGACTAAGCTCAGGTTTCCTACTGGAGGACCACCATACTGAAGTGGGAATAGCCAATTTTCCCAGTCTAGAGAGCCATGTGTTCTGGCAGTTTCTCACTAGGGTCTGATGTTAGAGAATTAACAAAAAATACCAAAAAAGATGTTTTTACTGAAGGAACTACCCTGGTGTCTGGTGCTACACAAAATGACCCTGGGCTGGCCAGGCATGGTGGCTCATGCCTGTGATCCCAACACTTTGGAAGGCCAAGGTGGGTGGATCACCTGAGGTCAGGAGTTCGAGACCAGCCTGGCCAACATGGAGAAACCCATCTCTACTAAAAATAGGAAAATTAGCCTGGCGTGGTGTCACATGCCTGTAATCCCAGCTATTTGGGAGGCTGAGGCAGGAGAATCACTTGAACCCAGCAGGCAGAGGCTGCAGTGAGCTAAGATCACGCCATTGCACTTCAGCCTGGGCAACAAGAAACTCCATCTCAAAAAAAAAAAAAAATTGATCCTGGGGTCGAGAGATACTCCCTGTTTCCTATCAAACACTTCTTTCTTCCTTCAGAGATCCTGGTTCCTATGCCTCAGCCACACCTCTCTTTAATGCAAGTTATTAGATTTAAATGTTTCAGGGGAGATTGCCATGTGTGGCAAGACACCAAAGGACCTTCTGTTCACTAAGTGGTCAGTCTTAGCACTTTCTCAAGTCCCACTGTAACTCTGTGAGCCATGAGGATATCTGGCTTTTCCCATTCCCAGCAAACAGAAAAAGGAAGCTCGATTGAGAAGTTGAAAAACTCCATTACGATTTCCTTTTTAGATATTTTAGTGAGTTTTCCCTGGAGGGAAACAAAATTATGAGTTCATCAAACATAAATGGGAAACATGAGCTTCATCAGTCATCCCTGCATATTAAAAGTAGCTCCCCTATTGGGTTGCTCATGAAATAAAATTGGACCTAGCTTATTCCCAAATTTTTCTAGATCTTTTAGCCCCAGGAGTACACAGCAAAAGTCATCACTCCTTTCACTAGTAATATCTCCTTCTCCCTTTGTGAAATCCTTGCCAGAAAAGGAGGGGTTAGGGATACCTTTCTGAATATTTTTGGGACATACATGCATCCAAAAGGAATATTTTTTAAATTTTAAGAGCAAAATAGGCATGATTAATTAGAATGGATGCAGATAATGTGGCTTTTTAAATTGTGGTAAACTACATATAGCATAAAATGTATCCTTTCAAGCATTTTAAGTGTATAAAATACATTCGCAATGTTGTGTAACCAACACTGCTCTCCACTGCCAGAACTTTTTCATCATCCCAAATAGAAACTCTGTGCGCATTAAACACAAGCTCCCTGTGCACCCTACCCTAGTCCCTGGCAGCCTCTCGTTTACTGTGTCTAAGAATTTGCCTATTCTAGGCACCTTGTATAAGGACTATAGTGGTTTTAATGTCTGTAAATTCTTTGTCATTCCTGTACATCAAAAGGCTTCCCTTCAGATGACTATGGGCCTACCTTAGTCACACACTTCTTATGAATAGAATGAGGTAGAAGTGGCACTAGGTAAACTGGAGGCTCAGACAGAGGCAATACAGCTTCCACCTGACTTCCTCCGACCTCTCCCTGGAAACCAGCCTCCGTACGCTGAGAAATCCAAGCAGCCACATGTAGAGGTCAAAGGGGTTCCGGCCACATTCTCAGCTGAAGACCCAGTCAACAGCCAGCATCAACGATTAGTCATGTAAGAGAGCCTTTGGCTAATTCCAGCCCCCAGCTTTAGAGCCACCCCAGCTGACACCATGTGAAACATACAAGCTGGCCTCATCAAGTCCTCCCCAAATGTCGGATTTATAAGCAAGATAAATATTATCATTTTGTGTCACAAAATTAGGGAGTAGTCTGTTATGCAACAATGGAGATTTGGAATAACAACCAATCATGCTAAATGCTGGCCAGTACATCACATAGGTATGTATCAGCTGAATATCTGTGCTCCATGTATCCCATAGAATAGATCAAGCAAAAAATTCACAGGCCAACTCCAGGGAACCCTAGAGACAATATGGCTGTGGAATATTTAAGTCAGTAAGTCCACAGTAACTTAAATCCAAAGTTAAGGGAGGAAGGAATCAACAGTCTTGAATCATCTAGTGATACCTGATTATCTGCACAATAATGACTCATATTCATACACTGGGAGAAAAAAACTCAGCTTTTGGCTATTTTGATAACTTGCCCCTTCATTTAATAAATAATGGCAATGAAAACAGATTAACAGGAGATCTTGGTGGCAGAAGAAGAAACAATAATGCAGACACTCTGTTCTGGCAACAACAGGACTGAAAGAAATAAATGTTTCAAAATATTCCCTTATTTGGAGCTTCAATACAATGTGTTTATATAGAGATTCTTATTGCTATTTTGTGTTGATTTAATTTGATTAGCACTCAATGTTTTTTCTGGCTGATAACTCATGACTTTTTTTAGTTCTAGAAAATGCTTAGCTGTTGTCATCTGTTGTATATTGTCTTTTCTTAACTCTTCTGAAATTCCTGTATTTTGTGTCTCAGTCCATCCCGATGCTCTACTCTTCCATATTATACACATCTCTTTCTTTCTTCAATGTTTTATGTAATTGACTCAATCCTTATTTGTGTTTTGTTTTGTTTTGTTTTTTGAGACAGAGTCTTGTTCTGTCACCCAGGCTGGAGTGCAGTGGTGCGATCTTGGCTCACTGCAATCTCTGCCTCCTGGGTTCAAGTGAGTATTATGCCTTAGCCTCCCAAGTAGCTGGGACTGGGAGACTGGCCACCCAGCCTAGCTAATTTTTGTACTTTTAGTAGAGACAGGGTTTACCATGTTGGCCAGGCTGGTCTTGAACTCCTGGCCTCAAGTGATCTGCCCCCCTTGGCTTCCTAAAGTGCTGGGATTGCAGGTGTGAGCCACTGCACCCAGCCTCAGTCCCATTTTCATTAACTGTCACTTCAACTGTGTCCGATCTATTATTTATTCTCCTAGAGTCTTTTTTGAACATATAAGCTGTATGGAAATTTTATTATAAGATTAGTAATGAGTTATTGGCTGTATTCATTCATATTAGTTTTAAAACATTTTATTTTTCTCAACAATCTCTTATTACTATTTAATTTGGATACTCATTTCTTTATCTTTTCAAAGATTTATAAAATAATTTTATTCAGTAAGCTGAGCAATGCATAATAATGTCTAGTTCCTTAGGTGTTAACTCCTCCCATTTGTTGGGTGCACTGGCTATCTATCACAGCCTTAAATTCTCTTGTGTTTTAAAATTTGGTCTTGTAAGCTCTTCTTGCCTAATAAATTTTGTTTTGTTTCATTGTTTTTATCTTTTCCTAAACTCGCCTACCTGTAGTGGGTTGTTTCACAATTGACTCAGTCCACAGTCTACAGTGCAAAACCAGGTCTTATACTAGAAGTTTGAGGATCTTGCCAGGAGGAAATCACAGACCTAGTCTCTGTGGGAGCACATGGAGGCACCATTAGAAAATCCACTGGAATGAGCAAGTAGCCAATTCTTGTCTGTGCCACATCATTTCTACCACAGCCCTTGACATCATACAGAGCAGTAGCCCTTGAGACACTCTGCGGTGGGTTGCATTTAGTGCCTCATGGGGTTTGGACGACAGGGGTTAGATTAGCTCCCTCTTTCTAGTCTCAGTGCCCCAGGCACTTCAGCACCAGCTCGTCGTATGTTTTTTCACTGTGTTTTTGTTCAGCAGAAATTTGTATTTTAAGTTCTGCTTTATAAGTGAAACTATTTTTCCCCCAACTCTCTGTGGTCCAAGTAGATGGAGAGGCACTCCCTGCCTTGTACCCCTTATGTACTCACTCTGCCATTTTGATCATAGAGAAAAGAATCAGAATAAAAGTAATCCTTTTCATTTCCTCAAGTTAGTGTGAAGATCCCTATATTTTCATAGATAAAATTTCGTATTTATTATGATGGACAAAAGACAATAAGTCTATCATTATATAAAATGATATATTTGCTCTAATAAAGAACTAAAAATAATATTATGATGCGAGTATTATAGGTAATGCAAATGTCTGATAAATATTTGATCCAGTGCTAACTTTTAAATATATACACATGTATATTTATGCAAAACAGAAGACATGTAGAAAATCACACATGTATTCCTCACATAGAACATGAACATTTCACACATCTCCTAAACTGTACATTTAGGAGCCTTTAAATCTTTGGAATTGGTGGGTTTTGCTTGAGCTTCATAGCATAAACAAGTTTGGCCAGGTGAGGATAGGTTCTTTGGTTATAACTTTCAAAGACAAGTCGTGATTGCTTGATTTTGTATCAAGCACCTGCTAAAAGGTATCACTTTCCTGGCTAAAAGTGCAGGTGATTTGACACATGTACTGAATGACAAAAGACTTCATATAAATACTTGTCTACATGTCAGTTCATTGTTAACAAACTTTAATATTTTCAAAAATCTGAGTCAAGTCAGCCCATTTCAGTGTAGGCCCATCTTCCTGCAAAGAAATTGATTTCTGCATATAGGATATATCATTGAATGTTTATTTTACTTTTTTTAAAAAAGGATAAATGTTCTTTCAATCTTCAATAATAAGTATTCAATAGATTTAAAAGAGAAAACAATATGGACACTTTTGGTTTCTGATATTATTTAAAAGTGTCTGTACAGAAACTCAGAGGCAAAGTTACTGAACATCTTCAACAGGTGATTAAAAAGAATGAGTAAGATACACACAATTCCTCCTCTAGCCAATTTTATAATATAGTTATCTTATGCTATGTGATGAATCTCTTATAAATCACTCAGTTCTCTTCTCTCTCTCTGTCATAGTTTTTGAATCTATCCTCCTAGGGATAGTGCCTTGTAGATACTGTGTTCCCACAAATATGTGTATAATGAATGTGGCACCACTGGAAACTCAGGACTTGGCTTGGCTTTTTTTTTTTAATTAGCTAAAGAAAAACCTCTTTAAAATAGCCTATAACCAGATTCATGAAATGTACAGGTCATTAAATTTAGGCAACCTTAATCGCATTTAGGAATATTTATGCACTTAAATTTCAAGTGAACTTGTATACTAGTTTCTTTTGCTTTAAATTTCTGAATGGAAGACTTTAAATCTCTATTTTGAAGATGCAGTGAAAAATAAATCATATTTTCAACTACTTGTGTGATAGACGTATACGGCACATTCAGATCTTTTTTGAATGAATGAATGAATGAATGAATATGGTTTTACACTATCTGTATAGAAACAAATACATAACATTCTTTTTCTTCTTGCTCAGGCATAGAATGGCAAGAAAGTCAGAAGAAAGAAACTGGTGGGGTAACTCCATATTCCTTTTTCATGTCTATCTAGTATGTCTTCATATTGAGTGACTAACAAATGGAAAATAAAGTACAGATGATGAAAACGGACTAAAAAATAAAAATAAAAATGAATAAAGTACAGAGAAACAGATGCCTGAACACCACTACCCATGGTAATCACAGACCACCTAAGAAGACTCAGAGGCAAAAGATTCAGATAAGCAGGTTTGGCATTTACCAGTTATACACTACATGCAAGGCCCACTGTCTAAGGCCATAATTCTTACTTTCCAGCAAAAGGCCAGCACAGGAGCTTATCAAGGCTTCAGAATGATGCTAACACAGGGCAGGAATGAATCAGGCCTTCCATCCCATGAGGGACACAATGTCAAACCAGAGTGGGTCATCCTGAGTGTCCACCTATGCTAAATTCATCCCACACATATTTATGGTGGACAGAGTATGTACAAAGCACCCAGATATCCAGGCCCTGGAGATACTGTGGAAAATGAGATCCTGCTCCTGGGGAGCTAGGATTCCAGGAGAAGAGTTAGAGAGGGCTCTGGCATGGGAGCATCTGCAGGGATTAACATCAGAGTCTGAAGAAAGAACCCAGTAACTTCAAAAAGCAAGTTGGGCATGACCCCAGATTCTCAAAAGAAAAAGTTCAAATTCATGTAGCAATGAGGTAAATCTCTATTTTCCTAGAATAAGAGATAGGAGCCTGTCCATGATCAACTCAGTGGTCTTCTAGTTTTCTAGCTATGTCCTAGGAGAAAAGACAGGAGCCTGTCCATGGTCAAGGGAATCTTAACTCAGTATTCTTCTAGCTACATCTGTCAAACCCTACCCAGGCTTTTGAGATGGAACTGCTCTTGTGTCTCAGGAAAGATGGATATCTTCAGGCAGAATCTGATCTAAGAAGTCTGTAGCATTACCTTCTTAAGTTCATAAAGCAAGGTCTAAACATGGATCACTTCATCCCCTCTATGGTTATCCAGAGCCAATCCAGGCACAGGATTTCAGATCATAAAAGGACTATCTTTTGCCAGTTTGTTGGGAAACTGCTGCTTTAGTTCTTTGATGAGTAAAAAACCATCAAATGTTGAATTTGTTGAATTATAAAACTAAATCTAAACAGCTGGTGGCAGGAAAAACAAATGTCACATGGTAATCTTTACTCCTGTTCAGGATGCATTTTATATCCCAAACCCATAACCATCAATAAACAGCCAAGATTAGGAAGAAAGGGTGTTATTAAGCATAAATCAAATCAGAAGTCTATGTTGAAAACTAAATGGTTTCTTGTTACATGGAAATAATGCTGAAAGAAACCCAGAACCATTAAAAGTAAAGCTGTGCCATACATTCATGCCACAATAGAGTGCTCATGAAAACAAATACGCTCTCCTGTTTTCACGTATTTGTTCTTTCCAATCATTCTAGAACACAAGGTTAGGGAGACAGGAAACAGTAGGGTAAAATAAAAGAACTTTGGACTTTACACTCAGAAACATTTGGGTAAGAATGTCAAGTAACCACGTATTAGATGATGTGGTCAAATCACACAGCCATCCTAAGCCTCAATTTTCTAATCTATAAACAGAGATACTGATACCCATAAGATTTTTGTATGAAATTAGCAAGTCTCCAACCCCCGACCCCATATGTGGGCCTCGTACACATCTACACATGCAAACACAAAGACACACAGACATACACAAAGACAAGTTTATAAATCCCCACTCTGTTAGCTCAGAATCTCATGTACACTTTATTATACAACTTTAAAGTATTTGTTATAAATTTACCTTCTCTATTAGACTTGAGAGCCCTTTGGGGGACAGAAGATGTATCACATTGTCTTTCTGACATGAGGATTCAGAAAGCTATTGGCATACAGTTAGTCAGAAAAAGTTACTTTGTGTTTTTGTTTTTCCAGCATTTACTATGCTCAAATCCTAAGAAGCCTCTACAAAAAGAGGTTTTGCTATTTTCCAGTTTCCACGTATCCTTTTTGTTGGTCACTCTTTCTTCTGAAACAGCATCTCAGTTCTCAGATATTGGATCAGGTGGCTGTGAGCAGAGAGCAAGCATTTTATAATGTCAACTAAACAACCCATAGATAAAGAGGAAAAAGACCCAGTTCCCCACTTCCAGAAGGCCAACGGGGAGTAGGGCAGGGGCTTCCCTCTGTGGTGTGACTTCATATGTAGCTGGTATTAGAGGACTTTGGGTTTGGGTTAAGGAACAGCCACTGAAGGAGAAACAGTAGATGAAATGAGAAAGCAGCTCACAGGAGACTGGTTTCCCTGTAACATAAAGGAACAGGCTAGGGGAAGTGATGGCAGGAGCAAAGCGTGGGACTGCTCTGGCTGGTTGAGGAGGAGGTAAGGACTGTTTCATTCCTTAGTATAGGTTTAAAATCATGAAGCAAGAAGTCAGAAGTCACAGGCCATACAGGCAGGTAATCCCCAAAACAATTCTCTCCTGAAATGCTGGGCTTTTATTTCTCCCATGAAATTGGTCTCAAAAATTTAGAATGTCTCCTCACAAACCCTGTAGCTTCTCACTCCAGCTCTGCAGGTCACAAAATGAGCTCCTCTTGTGGATCAATGGATCTTTTCAAGGGTCATGAACATTATTTTTCCAGGGTAATTTTACACGTAATATAAAATTTATCCATATGCTAAAATTTACATGTAATTGACATATGAATAAAACATATAAATTTTAAAACTAGTATTTCTTAATACATAAATCTGACAGAGGAGGCCGTCTTTAACTCTTATCACTGATTCTGAACAATAACTTCCCTGGCCCCTTCTCAAATAAATTAACTTTATTCCCATCTCATTTACTCACAGATGATATGATTTTGAGTAACATATTCTCCCTCTAAAATGGTCTTCAAAATTGACCACCTCCTTCTGTCGTTATCCAACACCCTATTCCTGCCACATAGGATTATTTGAGATCTACACACATTATTTTCACTGCTATATCCTGAAAGCCCTCGTTCTCTTATCTGTGTGACAAACTCAGAATCTACTTTCAAGGCTTTCCTCAAGGCTCTTCATCTGAGAGGCTCTCCCTGACCTTCTGACAACCTTCAGGTAGAGCATCTACCCTCGCTCTTGGTTTATTACTTTACTCTGTTTGACACATTCTTTTATTTCAAATGACTGGCTAAATTATTTAGATCTGACATGTCCTGAAGAGTGGCACACAGGTTTTTCTCTTTCTGGATAAATATATCATTCATTTATGTGTTTCAAACCACATAAATTATGCTTGGTAAGTGACAGGCTATATGTGGCTGAAAGACAGGCATGAATTGCACTGAAATACTCAAGAAGGAACTTTGGAAAGCCCAGGATTCCTGGATTCCATCCTAAGTTAACTCAGTCAGAACCTGTGAGGAGGGACCTAAGAATCTGGCAGGCATTATGGATAGCGAGATTTGGGAACCAATGCTGTACAACAAGGATGCTGAAACAGTAAATTCTATCACCTGAGGTCAGGAGTTTGAGACCAGCCTGGCCAACACAGTGAAGCCCTGTCTCTACTAAAAATACAAAAAATTAGCCAGGTGTGGTGGTGCACACCTGTAATCCCAGCTACTAGAGAGGCTGAGGCAGGAGAACTGCTTGAACCTGAGAGGCAGAGGTTGCAGTGAGCCAAGATCGTGCCACTGCACTCCAGCCTGGGTGACAGGGTGAGACTCCATCTCAAAACACACACACACACACACACACACACACACACAAAACTGAGTAAATTCTAAAGCTTTGAATATTATCCACTTTCAGAGATAATTAAAAACCTGAAAGGAGAAGATTATTTTATCTTATACACACACCTCCTTTAAACTTGTAGTTGTTGGTGTTAAGAAGAAAGGGGCAGGATATGGTGTTAGGAGAGATCTTTCCATTCAAGATGGCAGGCATTCCTGAATGTGCTCTCACCTGGCTGGAGGGCCTGATCTAGATGTCCCACCTGACAGGAACCCCCAATTTAAACCACTGTGGAAGACAGTGTGGCGATTTCTCAAGGATCTAGAAACAGAAATTCCATTTGACCCAGCAATCCCATTGCTGGGCATATACCCAAAGAACTATAAAGACATATGCACACATATGTTCATGGCAGCCCTGTGTACAATAGCAAAGACCTGGAACCAATCCAAATGCCTATCAATGATAGATTGGACAAAGAAAATGTGTTACATCTACACCATGGAATACTATGCAGCCATAAAAAACAATGAGTTCATGTCCTTTGCAGGGACTTGCATGAATCTGGAAACCATCATTCTCAGCAAACTGACACAAGAACAGAAAGCCAAACACCGCATGTTCTCACTCATAGGTGGGTGTTGAACAATGAGAACATGTGGACTCAGGGAGAGGAGCATCACATACTGGGGGCAGTTGGGGGGGTAGGGGAGAGACAGTGGGGGGGGTGGGGAGGGAGAGGAGGGTGGGGAGGGATAACATGGGGAGAAATGCCAGATATAGTATGCACCTAAAGTTTAATAAATAAATTTAAAAATAAAAATAAATGGCATACTCTGATTACTGAATCACAGCTACAAAACCAGTGGTTCTAAACAAGAACACTGCAGATGTTTTGTGAGGGTGTTGTTGAGGGAGACATCTGACAAATAATTGGATTAGAGCTAAATGATCTAACCACCTAGCATACTTGTGGTAAGCACCTTGCATCTGAATAAGCCTATTTAAACAACAAGTCATTCACAGTTGTCCCCTTTATCCAAAGGGGATATGTACCAAAACCCCCAGTGGAAAATTTAATATATAAAAATAGAACAATTACAACAATATACTTTAATAAATGTTATGTGGATATAGTCTCTCTCTCTCAAAATATCTTATTGTATATAATATTTTTCAATTAGAGTTGACTTCAGTAACAAAAATTATAGAAAGCAAAACCACAGATAAGGCAGGACCCTACTGCACAGCAAATTTGGATATAAAATCACTCAATATATTAAGTATTGATAACCTAAAACCCAAAGTCAAAAAGGCAATAAACTGTTATATTCAAATGAATACAGGCCACATGTTTCAATTTGAGGATGTCAATGCCATCCTCGATTCCTGCCAGACACCTTTAGAGAGCCCTCCTGCCATCTAGCCCTGGCAGAGAAGTTTCATGTCACCGTGAGGCAGGAGACTAGTGTCTGGAGGCAAGGAACATAAGGCCCTTTCACACTAACTTCCTAGAACTAAATTGAAAGGAAAATCCTAAAGTTCCACACCAAAGTAACAAAAGGACCAGAGGCTACTCCCTTTGCAAACCCGCACCTTTTCTGCAAGGCAGATAGGAAATCGGCAGTACCCCTGGTTGCATTTTGCAACCAATCAGTGGGCCAAGTCTTGGTTTGCATAGAAGTGCCACTTTGTAACTTCACTTTAGCCTTTAACTGGTTGTTTTCCACAACCAATCAGATGTTTGCATTAGAGTGTGACCTTTGCAACTTCAGCCTCTGATTGGTTGCTTCCCACAACCAATCAGACTGCTTGTGGGCCACCACTTAATTTACATGGGATGAACACCAAGTGGCCAATGGGAAATCTCTAGCAGGTATTTGAACCCAAGAAGATTCTGTATCTGGGGCACTTGAAGGCTGCTCAGGCCCACTCCCACACTGTGGAGTGTGCTTTCATTTTCAATACATCTCTGGTTTTGTTGCTTCATTCTTTCCTTGCTCTGTTTGTGCATTTTGTCCAATTCTTTGTTCAAAATGCTAAGAACCTAGACATCTTCCACCAGTAACAATGGGTTGTGAATCCACATCCTCTGTCTACATGCCTTTCAATCTGCACCAAACGTAGGAGTGGGATAGCAGGCCTCCCCTTGCTGGGACTTTATAATACCACATAAAAATATAAGGAAAACCGGAAAAATAGAATATTTTCATCACATTGCTTTCCTTCAACTACCAGTGTTGAAATCACTTGATGTTTTAAACAAATAGTAAATGTGTTGATATGAGAACTTTAAGTAGACATGCATGGGGAAAGAAGGTAGTAATTATTGAGCATTTTCCATGTGCCAAGCACTGAGCTAGAGAAGCAGGTATGATTGTGCATGTTATACAGAAATGGAAGCTCAGGAAAGATAAGCAACTTGGCGGAGGACACAAGTAAGACACAGTACTAGGATTTGGAACCATGTTTGTCTGACCCCAAGAACACACTCCCTATGAATTTTCTCATTATTTATAAAAATGTTTACTTAGCACATTTCATTCTTTCCTGAATTCTGTGGAAAGCACCCATTTCCAGAAGAGAGTTGAAAGTAGCTGTACTTCTGAAATTCTGTGAAATTCTCTCTAAAGGCAGGAAAATAAAAAAGGGTCTGGGGGAAACTTCCTGAAGAGAGCAAGGAGTGCTGGAAGGTGGACTGGAACATTTAGAAAAAGGAACGTCCTTTTGGCCACAAGGTGGTTGAATAGCATGGTATGGTAGTTAAGAAAAAGGAGGGTCAGTGCGGGGCCCATCGAAGGCTGTACTACTTTCTAAAACTGTGACTTTTGGGCAAATTGCTTGACTTTTCTCATTAGCTAAAAGAAAATACAAATATGTACTTCACAGGATGTGAATTTCAATTAAAGAATGGGAAGTGTTTAGCACCATGCTTGATGCTGATCAACTGCTTAATAATTTTGTTAAATCACTCTTAATAAACTGTTGTTGGAAAAAGAAAGCATTCACCTGCCCTGCACGTGGGCCCTGACTGTTCCACAGTGAGGGTTTAAGTTAGCTTCTGGTAGGGCTTGTTAATTGGCCTGCTTAAAGCCCTCCAATCCGCTATATTGTATTAATGTTGCAGGGGCTGGTTGGAATTCATCTTAATAAATTTATTTTAATAGTTTGCACCACAGTTTCTCCTGGATAGAAAACAGTCTTTGTTTTGAAAAGTGCCCTAATGAGTTGCCTGGAGTAAAAGAGGTGAGGCTCAGAGAGACATGGATAAGAAGTAAGCAGCAATCAAAGCCTCACTGAACAAGTGAAGAGGAATTTTGAATTGATGGGTGGCAAAAAGAAAGAGAAAGGGGAAGAGAAGGAAGATGAGGAAGAGGAAGGAGAGACTGAGGGGGGCCCAACCTGGTGATGCACAAGAATGTAATCAATAAGAACCTTCCAGTGGCAGAATGACTTCAGATTTCTTAAGAATATGGATCCTGATATCCAATTTAAATGTTTTGCTGGGATATAAACCCTCACCGATGGCCCTGCAAATCTTCGTGAACATTTCTCTGTGGGAGTGAAGTGGGGACGAAGGGGGTTGTATGTTAAGGAAAAAGAATTGAGTTCCACATCTAGGTCAGCATGGAGCACAGAGAAAAATGCAGCCAGAGGAGGTAAGATGCAGTCAGGTCAAGAGTTCGCCAGGAAGAACTACCCACGAGAATAGGTCCAAGAATGTGCAGAAATCTGAGGGATGGCATTGGAACCTTTTAGGAGATATGAAATGGGGGATTGAGGCAATTTTATTTCAATCTCAAAGGACAGGGTGACCTCAGAGACAAGGATGACCTCAGCAAACATCTGAGTTATATTAGCATTTCCAGTGGCGGGGGTTGGGGGGTGGTGAAGATAAGAATGCACTATGATAAGCGGGGTTGTAGCAGGCAGTCATTTTCAAAGCGTGTTTGTTTTTTACAGAGAAACTCTTTCTTCAGATGAAACACTACTTGGAAGTCCAGTGGGAAAACATAAAAGAAGGTCTGCTCAGCTTGGAGTTTTTGGGGGGTGTGTGTGTGCGCACAGGAACGCTTTAGAGAGATGGAAGAGGGAAGGCAGAGCCCTACCTACTCGATTTCCTCACTCCCGACTTTCCTCTTAATCAAAGAGCAGTTCTACTTGTGAAAGGAGTCTAACCATCGCAGTTTAAAACCACATGCAGAGTTACATTTAGCTATTTTTCAAAAAAGCAGCTTATCAGCACATTAATTAAGGACACAAGGTCTCAAATCAGATTGCCTTCACTCATCCTGTGATTCTAGGAAAATTATCTTAATGCTTTTTCATTCTTCATCTATTAATATATAGTAGGTAGACAGGCATACACATCTTCATATGGTTATTGGGATGATTAATTGTAAAATTACATGTTAAGTACCAAAGAAAGGACTAGCACAGAGTTAAAAATAAGTGTTAACTATTACTGTTACTTTAATATACCTCTTCCTTTGCACAGAAATAATAACATATAGATATGAGGTTATCAAACCATTTTCAGTTTGGCAATTGCCTAAAAAAGGTCTTTGTGGAGAGAGAGGAGAGGATCATCTAGAGCAAGAGGAATATACTGGGGGAGGAGTCCTGAGGTGGGTGTTCTGTGCCAGCCCCATGTGGACTGGGAGGAGATAGAGGGAAGTGCCAGGGAAGGAACGTTCTCCATCCAGGAAGAGTAACCAGTAACATCAGAGTATCTGACATATGACACACAACAGACATAAGTCCATGACCTGTTTAACACATGTCCATTTGATTGATTTACTATGAACAACATACTGACTCTTCTTAGTATTTTGGCCCAAGAACCCTAATTAATATTAACAGAAATAAAGTGATGAAAATATGAAAACCCAGTGCCCCAGAGAGACATGGAATCTTGAGGCAGAAAGCAGAGGAAAATATTACAGTAGTAAGAAAGAAATATTTACAACTCTATTTCTTCAGCCATTCTAAAACAAGGAACCAGCAATTGTAAAAGCTTCTTACAAAACATAATTTTCTCCTATGCCATCCCAAAAACTCTTGATTACACACTGGGAAGTGTGTGTGTGTGCACGCATGCACACACACACACATGCAAATGTGAGTGTGTGTTTGTGCATGCATGCACACACATGCACATGCACATGTGTGTGATCATTCCTAAAACTTAAAAGGCAAGTTTAAGGTTATTATCTGAGTAAATAATCTTCTAACAAAGTCCAAAAGCTAAAATAGTACATATTTTCTACAAAAAAATTCTTGGAATTGTATTGCTTTTAATAAAATGTATTAACTTCATCATTTTCTATAAAAGGAGACGTTAAAAAGAAGAGGGAGTATAAAATGATTTGTGGAGGCTCATAAACCAATAAATTGTACTTGTAGAATGCAGAAAAACGAGAAATTTAGCTCTCCTATTTACAGTAGCCATGTGAAATTCAGGGCAGAGTCCAGCACTGCACAGTTCCCTGTTCCAAAGCAGTTTGGGTAATTTAGTATTGTGGGATAAATATTTATGGACAAAGTTTAAAATTCTGGGGACTGCTGAAATAGAGTAGCATTGCTGATGTATTTTGGGGAAGAAAAGTAGGAATGTGTTTCTAAGACTTAGGAAAACAGACACAATAAAACTATGGGGTCCCTGGCATGGAGAGATGGGCAAATGGAGAAAGAGCGTTAAAAGCCTGAAAGATAATGAAGTGTAGCCTTCCCTTGTGGAACCAAGGAGTGGTTCCATATGTCGTTATTGGCAGGGAGATTTCTAGAAAATCCTGTTATCAAGCATCAGAGAGTTTGGACAGAGATCAAATGAATCGCCCAAGGTCACACACTGTGTCAGAGCAGACCAAGAGTTAGAACTCATAGCCCTGAAGTTTCCAATCAATTGTTTGGCTCCCTAAACCACAAATGCTTGTCAAGGAAAAAGTCTCCCTACAGCTGAGGCAACACAGCTGCAGAAGATTAGCCCAAGGTTTAAACCAGACGGGATTTCATGGGATCACAGACTCAGAACCTGTTTTGGGGGATGCACGTGGAAAGCCAGGGAGAGAGGGAAGAGAGGATAGCTGAGAAAATAGGGAGGCCTAATTAGATCTTCCACCCCAACAGCCAGCCACCCTTCAAAGACAGACAGACACACACACACACACACACACACACACATCCTGTTAAATGTTATTGGTTGACAAAATTGAAAATATTGGCCTGAAAGAAGTCATCATTTTAAGAACAAGTCACCAGTGGTGGGTATAGCAGTGTGCATATGTGCATGTGAATTTTAGCCAGAAATTAATTCTCAGAAGATGAAAAAAATATCAAAACAATCACAACAACAAACATGAGGGCAATTAAGTCTGAGATGAATGAAAAAAAGTACCTTCCACATTCTGGATGATCTTTGTATTGCTCACCATGCAGCCACCAGTGAGAACTTGACGAAAGCTGTGGTCCTCTCCCAGGGAACTGCTCATGAACCCATACTCACAAATTTATCATCAAGTTTCAGAAGTTCAAAGATCACCGTAAGTCAAAGGCCCAACTATGAGAAGCCCTGTTGTAAGAGATTTTGAATGCTCAGGTAAAGATGTGAAAGGCATTGATTGGCACACTGATTTCCAAAAACCTGCCTCAAAGGATGGGTGTCTCATGAGCAGAGCAGAATACATGAGACAAATACAAATAAATCTAAAAATACAAATAATATGAATATTTCTCACATCCAAATGAATATGAATTTCCGGGGCTACAGGAATGAGGCAGGTGCCACAGAAAGCAGTATTTTAACTAATGTCACCAGATGATTCTGATACACAGTCAGGTTTGGGATCTACTGCTGTGGACAGCTGCCTAATGATGCTGTTAACTAGTTGGAGGCTTCCATAGGCTTTCCTCAAATGCCTGTGATAAAGGTAACAGAAGTTGGGGGAGGGGATGTAAAAATAATGATCATATTTTCCAATCTCAATTTGGGACCAACGGTCTAACAATGGCAGAAATATTTGAAGTCTGGCCTATCCTAAAAACTCAGGGACATATGGTCATTGTAGATATAAGTTGAAAAATGTCTGAGAAATCATTCATTTAAAGATAAGATAGCCAGATGGTCTACATTAAGCCAGAAATTTCCATCATTTGATTTCACATCCTGCATCCTTGATTTTCTCTTGCCTGTTACCTTCTTCTCAAGCTACTGACACAACCTTCTTCCTTTTATCACTGGATTTCTCCAACTGCTCCATATGTCAAAAAACCTCACCAGGGCCCCTTCTGATCAGCCTCAGGGCTGATTTGCAAGCAGACACCAGCCTACTCTGTTCTCCTTTGCTTTAAGGCAAAGGCCCCAAAGATTTAACCTATTCCTTCTCCTTAGGTAGCTACTCCCACCCACTCTTCCCTGGAGACTTTGTGCGTTTAAGCCTCAAGCCATGGAATAAAAAGCAGCTCAGCATCTCGGCTCTAAGAATATCCACACTGGCTCATTTCCATCACTGATCATTACAAGGAGAAAGACAGGAGAAACCAAAATAACACACATAAGAAAGCTCTCCAGTGTTCACGGGAACAGTGTTCTTGCTGCTGTATTCGCTAGGCTAGAATTGCTGACTTCCTTGTCTGTCTTCAGTTTCTCACTTCCCATTTATTCCTCAACCTGCTACAATAATAAATACAGTACTAATAGTACCCGTATGTATATATAAAATTTGTATTCTGTATACAAGTAAATAAGTCTTTGAAGATGGAATAAAATATAGGCTAAAAAAATCATTGATGCTTACTTGTAAAACTGTTTTACTCACTGTTTCAGAAGAAACAAAAGGAAACAGGATACAAAATGCAAAACATACTCCTCGCTCTGTTTATCATATTGGTTTGCCTTATGACAAATACTAAAAATAGATGCTGAATTAAACCAAAGTAAGTTAAAAACTCACCAAGACTATTTCCACCTAAAGATAGATGAAGTTTCCCCTAGTGTTTTGCAAACGTATTCCTCTTGCTATTTAGCTAACAGCAAATAAAACAGGCCTATAAAGTAACACCAACAATCTATTCATGTTTGAAATAATTTTTATCCGTCTCATTATTATTACAGCATTCACCAAATGCTAAATACCATACTATGTTAAGAGTTATCCAAATTGAAAAATGAGTGACATAGGTAAAGTACTAGCTTCCCTCTATTTTATAGAGATAAAAAATGAGTCTAAATATCTTGAGCGAAGTCACATAAATTCAATGTGCTTGAACAAGTGTTGTACTGGTAAATGTTTAACAAACAGCTCTTTTTGGGTGATAGGAGAGTCCTGGTCCATAGTATTTGCTGGTTCCAAGGCGTAAATACCCCCAACAAGGGGGTATTTCTACATACCAAGGTGATATCACTGAGCATGAGTAGAGATGTGCACAATCACAACTTGACAGGTAGGTACATCCGTCACATCATGCACATCATGACTTGAAGATAGGCCAATTTAATTCTAAAAGCAGAATCTTCCTTCGCTGCCACATTCTTGAGAATGGAAGCATGAGTATAGAAATTGGACATTGGACATGTTTTTTTCCTGGCAGTATCAATTCCTAACTATCAGCTATTTTCATTCACTGTAAAGGTAGAATATAGAGGAAAGCCACTAAGTTATCCTGTTGCTATGTGAAGTCACAGGCAAAATGAAAACTCTTTGTAGATAACTTTGAAAGCTGAATTGAAAGTAATATGGGAAGGAAACATTATATAAAGTATGATAAGCCTACTAATGGAAAATATCAACCCTCTTTTAACATGGGGCTGATATCACAAATGACATCACAAATGAATCTGAGGGGAAAAAAGCTTTAAATGGCTTTGCCGGGTTGAAAAATCTTTGAGATAAAAGATAGGATTATATTTATATTTATATTCATGTGTGATTATAAAACTAAAGTAAATTTTATTCTGATATCAGATTTTAAAGGCTAGATAATGAAAATGCACTCTCCCACATATTAAAAAATCCTAAACAAAAATTGTAAAGCTGATGGAAAGGTCATTCATTATTAATATATAAAAGCTGTCAAACAAAAAACAATAAATCACAAAATTGGCAGAAATTGTTTGCTTCATTTAGATTTTACTATAAAAATTTTAAGTTCTCTAGATGAAGAAAAAACAAAATTAATAGATGTATACCATTTGACAATGTAAAATAAACAACACATTTTCCAATTATTCATCAGAAAATTTCTTTATCCTTCATTTTAAATATACTGGCCTACTATAGGATGGAAGAAAATAATACAAATATTAAAGAATTAATAAGCAGGGCAGAAGTAGTCATGACTAGTAATGTAGATGTTTCAATTATTTAATTAAAAATAGTTCTATTAAAATGAGATTGCAAGAGGCCTGGTTATATTTCTGATGTAATGGGTTCTTACAGAAGCGGACATGCCCACTGCCTTTGTAAATAACAGAATCTCATCTCTGAAAGAAAATATGGAAGGCATCACCTAGCCATAGCAGAATTCCCATAGTATTCCTGGCCAGAGTGGGAGAGGAGGTAGAGGTAGAGGGTGTTGAATGTTAGAATATGCCTCAGAGATGGTGGGTTTTCAGCACATTTTAACATTAGATGGATGGTTCTGCTTAGGAAAGTGTCCACCTTTGTTCAACAGAATTCTCTATCTACAAGTTCAGACTTATCATTATTTCCTAATTATGTCTCCTAGAGGACAGAAATGACACAAAGAAAATAAAATTTAGAAACAGAAAAATCAGATTTAAATTCTGAAGACATCGCCATTAACAAGATTAGCTCAAATAATGTAGTATCTGAGCCTCAGTTTCTTCACCTGCAAAACAGTGATAAAAATACATACCTACAAGATTATAAAAGTCAAATGAGATAACCATGTATAGTGTTTATGAACTAAATTTCTATATAAACAAATAGGAGATCATGTGAAATCCAAAAATTACTTCTGACAGTCCCTAAATTATTTGAAAATAGCTACCAAATGCCATCAAGGTTCTTTGAAGAGGGAAAAGTTCATATTCAACACAGAATGTATCAAGACATGCCACTATCCTAAATGTCTCCTCTAAAGTTCCATTTTGGTCATGATAACAAAGTTACTGGGTCATGTGCAAATCCAGGACTGTAGTATGGGTACCACTTTGATGCTGCTCGTGGTTACAGTAGAGGTCTGGTTAGGTTCTAATACATTTTTGCAGTAAAGCTACAGCACTTCCTGTTGAGTGAGATGTGGAGTATGAGAGTCAACAGTAGTTTCAAGATTTGTGTCCAAAACAACTGGAAAGATGGAGTTGCCACAAAATGAAGATGAAGAAGACGGTGAGTAGAGCAAGTCTAGCAAGAAAATTTGAGATGTTTATGAGACATCCATGTAAAGACATCAAGTAGTGTTCTAATGAAATAAGAATTGAAAATATCATAGAAGAAAGACAGCAGTAATAAAGAATGTTGAAACCAACTTAAGAGTTCTTTGAAAATAATTCTCAGAACATTAGCTGTTTAACAAGCCTAGAGAACACTCAAAATTCAAAAAGGAAATCAGAAGACTCCAAGAATATCTTCTAGAGAAAGAATGAAATGGCTACACAGAATGACTAGACAGCAGGAATATGGTGAAATAAAAATATTTTTTTCTCTCAATTATGTAGAAGAAAGGCAATTAAAACAAAAAGAAAAAAGGTATTTCAGAGTCAATGACATTAATATGAAAAAAACTGAAGGAAGACTTGAATTTGCACAATCAGTACAATGTAAGAAAAAACAATCTTTTTAGCATTTTTTTTATGAGTAGCATAAGGGTTATGTCACTGAAAGCTTTGAGAAGAAATTATAGTCACAGGTTTCTCCATTGGAAAAAAGAGTATGTACTTAACTGTTTTTCAATATTTAGAACCAACTTATAGACAAAATCTGAAAGTTATAGCATTTCAAAGACATTTTAAGTCTTCTCATATTTTAAAATTTCACTTTTTAATCCCAGTAAGTTATTTCTGTAATGGCATTCATAAAAGTCAAGTGCCTTTTTTCAAGTAGTTAATATTCTTTTCTCCTGGAAGAGCAGGTCAAAGAGTAAGAAAACACACACAGACACACACAGACACACACACACAAACACACACACACACACAAATCTAACCAATTGAATCAGAATTTTACTGGACATCTGAGCTCTTGTGAGTCAAAGTTCTTCTTCAAAAATACGTCAAAAGGAGACATTTCATGGGTACACTTCAGATAGCATAAAAGTATAAAGCTTCAAGCTTGACAGAAACTTTGGAGGAAATCTTATTCAAAGCCTAGGACTGGATGACCTCTCAATGCTTTCATCTAACCTTGATCATCTAAAAGTATTCATTAAGCCCCCTTATGACAAAAGTTTTTGGCTAGACATTAAAATAGTGTTCATCCATCTTTCAAAGACATAATTCCAGTCTTTAGGAATGATTTCTTCAAAATAGTGGGACATAGAGGCAAGTGTCTTTGGATTTTTTTTTTCAAACATTAAACAAGAAGAAAAAGATAAATAAAGTGTAGGTTTAAAAAAAAAGACAAAACTTATTTGCCTGTGGCATAGTATGAAAAAAGTCATAATTATGCCTGACCTTTAATCCACTAAAAATAGCCTTTTCATATTTGAAATGGAAAAATTTATTGAATATCTGGGTTCTTTCACATGCAAATTGGAAAACACAGACTTTGCCAGGACAACCAATGTTAGTCAGATAGAAACAGAAAGATGCTGTTAAATTTGTTCTCCCCATGGCCCCAT
The DNA here is from genome assembly GCF_009761245.1 of Sapajus apella. Classification (NCBI taxonomy): domain Eukaryota; kingdom Metazoa; phylum Chordata; class Mammalia; order Primates; family Cebidae; genus Sapajus; species Sapajus apella. The sequence goes on from NW_022436994.1 coordinate 13,589,648, forward strand.
TATTCAGAACAAAATGCTACTTGATGCCTCCATTCCCCTCAGAGGGCAAGGTGGGAAGGGGATTGTACCCTAATTCTACTGAAGACTGTTCCCCAACAGGACTTCTCCCTGAGTGAGGGACAATAGTCCCTTATGGCCACCATCAAAGCCTTTCCCGGTTTCACTCGTTCCACAGTTACATAATCCACCATACACTTCAAGTGGACTACTTACTCCCCGAAATAGTTTTATCTCTGAGGATAACTAGGTTTTCATTCCTATTCCATCATTTACTAGCATATGGATCCTGGGCAGATCACTTTATTTTGCCTTGATTTTCTCATGTACAAAACTAATTTAATGTTGGGCATGGTGGCTCACGCCTGTAATCCCAGCACTTTGGGAGGCTGAGGCAGGTGGATTGCTTAGGGTCAGGAGTTCAAGACCAGCATGGCCAATGGCGAAACCCTGTCTCTAATAAAAATACAAGAATTATCTTGGCATGGTGGCACACAACTGTAATTCCAGCTACTTGGGAGGCTGAGGCATGAGAATGGCTTGAACCCAGGAGATGGAGGTTGCAGTGAGCCGAGATCACACCACTGCATTCCACCCTGGGCCACAGAGTAACACTTCATCTCAAAAAGAAAAGGAAAAAAAAAAAAAAAAAAAAAAAACTACTTTAAAATACCAAGTTCCCTGGTTTCTTAAAAGAATAAAGAAGAAACCCCTGTAAATACATTGTGCAGCACCTGGCACATAATAGGCATTCAATAATCACTAACCACATTCTCTAGTCATATATTTATGCTATTTTTCACATTAGGTAGTGATCTTGAAATTTAAAGTATAGAGACCTCTGAGGGAAAAGAAGCAGGTGATGTTTCCAAGAGATAAGTGCATTAATTAAACCCTAATAATATTAAACATATTAAATGGTATGGGTGTCTTTCAAAATGGAGAGCAAACTCTTCTTAATCACTTGTTTTATTTTCCATGCAGTGAAGAGGGCACATAGGAATGCATGGCACACACAACCAGGAGGATGAAGCTGAAGAAGGGAGGAACCCCCATTTCTTAAAATTAAAGCTTATACTTAAATTTTATTTGCTCCTAAATGATCCTTATGCATTCGCTAAACAATCGAATAACCACAGTATACCATGGAACCCACATTTCCATGACTAAAAGAACCTAAGAGGTCATGTATTCTGTCCAACTTCTCACTGAACAGCAGATGAGCTCAGGCAGAAAAAGTCCATTCCACAGCAATGTGTTGGGTTCCCATTCTGTAACAGGCATAGTGCCCACTGGGATCTGAATTTAACAACGTCACCAAGGCCTTCTGGCTTTCTGGTTCAGGATCCTTCTAGGTTCCTATCTTGATAGCAAAAACTAAATATTTTCTCACTTAAGAATTAAAAGGCATGAACTAACATATCACCACAATAAATAATTTTGTTTACTGGGATTGAGAGGTTCTGGAAAAATGGTTTTCTGGGTAGCTGGGAATGTCCATAAAACATTTTAGTTAAAATCTGTGTTTAAAAAATTGCTTATTAATCTATATATGTTGTACTGTGAAAAAAGTCTTTGAAAACCAACGAGCTTGTAGTTCCCTGGGCATCAATCTGACTATAGACAGAATATGTATGTTATTAGATAAAATTTGCGGTGAATTCAACATTCCATATAGAATTAGCAGTTTGTAAATAAATTCTTTTTAAATTTTTGTCATTTTTTTTAAGATGGAGTCTCGCTCTTGTTGTCTAGGCTGGAGTGCAATGGCGTGATCTTGGCTCACTGTAACCTCTGCCTCCTGGGTTCACACAATTCTTTTGCCTCAGCCTCCTGAGTATCTGGGATTAAAGGCAACTGCTACCATGCCTGGCTAATTTTCGTTTTTTTTTTTTTTTTTTTAATTAGAGATGGGGTTTTACCATGTTAGCCAGGCTGGTCTCAAACTCCTGACCTCAGGCGATCCGCCCACCTTGGCCTTGGCCTCCCAAAATGCTGGGATTATAAGCGTGAGCCACTGCACCCGCCTTTATCATTTTCCCCTTTATTTTCAATATAGGAAAAAAAAACACTCTACTAAGTTCTGATTTCAAGAATTTTGTGTTTGTTTTTAATAAACTGTGATATGACCTCATTTAATCATTTTTAAAAATAACAGCACAACTACTGTTAAGCTGGCGTGACTTTCCCTATTTCCATCTATAGCAATGACTACCGCATAAACTAACTTTTCCCAAAGCATGGTCCTCTGACACTGACTCTGTGAGATGCTGCAAGAAATAAAGATGCCATGATAAATAAACACAGTGTATGATTGTCTCCTCTTGGAGACAGACACCTACACTGGGTTAGTAAAGGATTCTCAAGGTCCAGCAGATAAGAAGCTGCTTACATTGTATGTGCTGGTGGTTCCCAAATTAACATAAAGCAGTACATGTCTTTAGCAGAGCATGTATTAACATCCTCTGACTTGCCTTATATGGAACAGACCAGGGAAGTTGATTATAGACACATGGGAAAGTGTCCTCTTTGAATGCAGAACTCAACAAAATTTAGGGAAAGCAAGAAAAATAAAGAAACATTCCTCGAAGTCAATTAGATAATAAGGTGAGTTTTTAAATAACAACAACAACAAAAAAAAAAAAAAAAACCAGCCTTGGGGTTGTTTATGGTTTTTGGCTTATCTTTTACCCTACCTCAGAGTAATTCCCTGAATGAAATGGTAGGCTTTCTGAGTGGAGACTAAAAACTGTAGACGTAAGAATTAGCATAGATATGACATTCAAAACATGACAGAAACAACTTGAAAATTAATAAAATCCAATAAACCTCATCGCAAGCACTACTATGTAGTTAGAAACACTGGGTGCAGGCCAGGCATGGTGGCTCATGCCTATAATCCCAGCACTTTGGGAGGCCAAGGTGGGCGGATCAACTATGCGCGCTCTCGCTCGCGCTCTCTCTCTCTCTCTCTCTCTCTCTCTCTATCCCAGTTGTGGAAAACAAAGTCATGATGGAGCTAAGTAAAGTCTAACTCCCCACGCAATCAGAGAATAAGCTGTCTAAACACAGTTTCTAAGTGCCCAAAATAAATGTGGCCATGTGAATCATTAGGGCATCTTCACCCAGTGCCCCTTTTAGCTACTTCAGCTGTGAAAGCAGCCTAATGGTAACTGCCCCCCAAAACCCTGCTATGACAGCCCATAGGCTTTCAAAGTAAAAGGCTTCACACATAAAGACTGTCAGGGGGAGTCTGGCATAGTTTATAAGAGTATCACTGAATTTGGCTCCAAGGATTTTTTTTTTTAGGCAGAGTCTTGCTTTCTTGCCCAGGCTGGAGTGCAGTGGCGTGATGTTGGCTCACTGCAACCTCCGCCTCCCAGGTTCAAGCGATTTTCCTGCTTCAGCCTCCAGAGTAGCTGGGATTTCAGACACACGCCACCACACCCAGCTAATTTTTGTATTTTCAGTAGAGACGGGGTTTCACCATGTTGGCTAGGCTGTTCTTGAACTCCTGACATCCAGTGATCCACCAGCCTCAGCCTCCCCAAGTGCTGGGATTATAGGCATGAGCCACTGCGCCCAGCCTGGCTCCAAAGATTCAATCGGTAACTTTGAAATTCGAAAGATATTTAAGAAATGCAAATACAATTCTAATAATTATGTTAGCTAATCTTATTTGAATGTTACCATATGCCAGACACTAAACTAAGTTTTGTAAGCTTTTCTCATTTGATCTTCATAGCCACCCTGTGAGATACAAGCTGTAATTATTCCCATTATACAGATGAGAAAAACAAGGCACAAAGAGTTTAGGTAAATTTCCCCAAGGTTGCATAGCTATCAAGGGAGGGTGATGCTATTTCAGTCTAGGCAGGCTGACTCCAGATCCTGTCTTCTTAATCTTGATACCATGCTGCTTCTTGTAAACCAAACAAAACCTTTATTTTGCCAAAATAAAGAAAGACAAGGTCCTGATATTTCTTGTTTGTGTGGTGGTTGAGTGTGTGTTCTAGAAGGCAAGCGTCTGAGTTCAAGGCTTTTCTCTGTCTCTAAGTAGGTAATGGCCTGTGAGCAAGTATTCAACCTCACTAAAGTCTCAGCCTCCCCAGCTGTAACATATGGATCATAATGATCAGCATTCCAGAGCACTTATTATTAGCCACACATTCAAGAGCACTTTGCATAGATTAACATATTTAATTCTCACAACAACCTATGAAGAAGATACTGTTATCTAATATTACCTAAATAATAGTAGGATTAAAGGTTTTACAGCATATAAAGAACTTTGAACAATGGCCTATCCATAAATGCTAACCACCAGAGACATCGTGAACATACACAAAAACTTCCTAACACATTATTAGGATCATTATTGTAATTTAAGCATGTTATTACTAATCAGTGATGTGCTGTTAAAAAAAAAAGGAGGGGGAATCAAGGTTTTTAACAGTACTTTAATGAGACATAAATTTATAAAATATTAACAATAAAAAATGACTAGAAGGCAGTCTGTGATAGTGGTTACAGCAGCTCTTCATACAAGCTGCGCAGATCATATCAGCTATACTATTCAATGGCTGTGTGACCCTGGGTAACTTCTTTAACCTGTCTGTGTTTCAGTTTCTTTACCTATAAAATGAGGATAATAAAAATGCCTGCCTTAATAGGATTATAAAATGGAGATGATAAGAACTTTTGACTTACACATTAAAGAGTTTTAAATGACCTAATATATGTAGTGTACTTAGAAGAAGGCTTGGCAGATACCCAAAAAGAGATAGCTGTCATTAGGGGTACTACTGTTACTACTACTACTACTATTACCACTACTACTACTACCATGCAATCTTACTAACTAACTCAGTATATCTTATGAGAGAATTACTGCCCCAAGAGAAGAAATGGGGCACAAGGTGTAGAGACCACATTTGAATTAAAATAAAAGCAATGCTCCACATGAAGATCCAGTAACCCTATTTCATGAAGTTTGCGAAAGGACACTCAGTATGTTTTGTTCCTCTTTCAATCATGCCCCACTATTAATAATTTAAAATGGAAAATGTCCTATGGCATTATTTTAAATGAGTCAATACTAACCATTATGATACAGACTGGAAATACAAATAGCACTTTAAAGAAAATTGTATTTGCTAATAAATTATGCTAATTCATTTTACTTTATACACGTAATGACTGTTTACAGATTCATAGCGTAATAGTGCTTTCATTTTCAGTGTTGGAAAATGAAATATACCTCACAGCACATGGTTATTCTGGAGACATATTACTAAATCTGATGCACCCTGACTAAAAAACTGTATGAGGGCGCCAGGAAATGTACAGCAAATGTACAAGAAGGGACTGTCAACAGTGGGCAGGCAAGGCCTGGTGTCAGAAGCAAGCACACTCAGAGGAAATGCCTAAAATGCATGTCTTTCCCCTAATTCCACTTCCTCACCCAGCCTCCCCAGACATGGGTTCTGGATCAGAGTAGTAGTGTTGATCCTTATGGAAATTCTGACACACATTCAGTTGCTTTGAGAATTACCATAATTAATCTTAAACTGATATGAGGCAAGACCGAAGTTCATGATGGAATTCAAAGTTTTAAACACAACTAAATCCCCTTGGCCCAAAGTGGAACCACACATAATAAGCTGTTAAAAATCAGGATTATTGTTCAAACCAGCACTGGGATCCCAAGTGCAGTCCAGAATCACTAGGATTTGCTGGTTTCTCCTCAGAACACCCCATTTCTAAACACTCAATTTTGGCTTTGTCAAAATAAATGCAGTTTCCAAGGGGGAGCAGATGAGGTGTAAGCTGAACCAATCACCTGTTAGAAGTCCAATGTCTGACTCATTTGAGAACAGAGAACAAGCTCTCTTCTAGTAAAAGGTTTTCCTAGAATTTTTTCCCGATTTATTTTTATATTAATGCTCTTCCCTACTCAACAAATTTTATGACTCACTAATAGACAACAAAATATGAGACACACCACAAATATCAGGACCAAGAAAAATAACACCCAAGTTAAAAACTATATTGCAAAGTTAATATAATTGGGCCACGGATTCTGTTTTAAGCTTCCTGGTGGTCAAAGCAAGAAGAGAAAAGGTCTGCAAGAATTAAGTTAAAGGGACTACAGATAGAGGCCCAGATTTAAATGATCATTTTAAAATTACATATATAAATATTTCAGTTAATGTGCGTCTACTTAAGAGTCATGTGGATGCCGCATGAAGGTTTTCCTTCACACGTCTCTTCCAGAGCAATGGCTGCTGCCCTTTTCCCTTAGGCCCCAAACCACTCCAGAAGGAAGGGGTGTCCTGCAGACAAGACAGTATTTCAGTTTTTAAAATATGGTCTGTGTTTCCATTTTAAACCAAAAGAAATAATTGTTATTATTATTATTTTATGAATAAGCTTTGTGATTTGGGAACCTAACATGGTACCTATAACACCAAGAGCTCCATAAATGTCAACTAATTGAACTGACCTTTGTGGCTAATAGCTTGAACACTTGTATACTGCTCTATTTAATTATAAAGGAAACTTTTAAAGTAATGGCCTATAATGCATTTTGATTTGACTTTAAAAAAATTAAAAAACAAAAATACTTAGCATTTCGAAATGTGGATTTATCAAGAATTCAGAAAGCAATCAGCTCTCATTTGTTACTCCAATGTGCTATGCACAGCAAAAGGTCAGTAAATGTATGCTGGATCAAATTTGGCCCAATTCTTCAGGTATTACATATATAGTCCCAATACACATTTGTTGTTTTGTTATGTTTTAAGAGTTTTCAGTGCAATTTTGAAGTACTGATAAATAAACAAAAGTTAAGAAACAGTGTGTGAAAGAATAAAGTGATGATAATATTTCTATTGTACGGAAGAATAGAAAGAACTTCCCATGCAGTGAGAAGCTACCCTGCATCCATCCGGGTCTCTGGTACTTACAGGTTCCTAATTTCATCTACACAATTATCTGATCATGTAGACTCTACTATTAGCAGAGAAGGAAACTAAGGCTCAAAGAGGTTAAATAATGTGCTCGAGATCACAGATACAGCAAAAGAATAGGAGCCCATTTACATGTAATTGCGAAGCTCATTTTATTCCTAGCATACCTCGAAAGAACATTCACATAGCAGAGTACAGGATTCGAGGCCCATTTTCTAAATAAGGAAGCCAAAAAATATAAGAAAGACAAACTGGCATTGTAGTGTATGCTAGAGACAGAACTACAATAAGTCAGAGCTTTTCTACCAATCACAGTTGGTTTGCTCTGAAAAGTGTAATTTGAAATATTGGTTTCATTGACAGAGTGTCTGTGACATTCTGAAGACAGGGTTTAAGTTAATAAATAACAACAATGTATTTTCCTTCTTTTCTTTTTACCATTTCTTGCTCATTGGTAAAACAGACTTTGTAAGTTTATTTGTGAATTCAACTATTGTACTAACGTACAAAAGGACATAATTGAGATAAACTAAAAATAAAATAAATGGACTAAAAACATACCATTTTCACAAGGGAAACCACTATTTTCTAGGCTGCATTCCCTAGAGCTAGAGAATATATTTCTAATGAGCTTTGAGTAATCCCATAAATTGGAAACCTAACCTTGTAATGCCTGATAGTAATCTAAACTACTTAGCTATGTTTTGTATTATACCACAAAACAGTGGTTTGTTCATGAAATGTAACAAAATATCATGTGTTACTCATACTTTGGCCTTAGGCTTATATGTGTTGAAACCATAATCCCCAATGTATTTCAGAGTATGTTTGGACAACCAAAGTTACTCTATGAAAATGACCCAAAAGGAAAACCCTATTCCACTCAAAACAAATTGCTAAGAGTTAAATGTTTAAGTATCGCCTAGAGTGTATAAGGAAGATTCAAAATATAGTATTCATTTTTCCACTTAAAAAAAATGAAAAAGGAACATTCAGGAACCATGTAGGAAAGTTGTAAATTAGCTAGGTCATGATCTACTTCATGTATGTTGCATTACGTAACGTGGAAGAAGCGAGATACTACATACCAACAAAAGGCCATTTGATACAAAGAGCTTCAGATTCAGAGAAAAAGGGGGCTATCTTAGTTCTAAATTAAGAAGACGTTTCAGGGTAATACAGAACATTAGAAACTAATAATAGAACTCACAGGTTGAAGATCCTCAAGTCAAAATACTGGAAGCCCATCCTGGAAATATTCATAGACATTATTTAGGCCATAAATTCTCCATAGACAGGGCTATGGTAGTTAAGAATGTGAGCAGCAGGATCAGGTAGAGACACACCTAAAACCCATTCTGTAAATCACTAGGTCTATGACCTTAGGAAAAGCACTTCACTTCTCTGGGCCTTAATTTCCTCATCTCTAAAATGGATACTTTTCTCCCAGGGTTACAAGGATTAAATGAGATGGTGTATGCAAAATACTTAGTAAATTTCCTGGCACCTAGTATGCACTCAACAAGTCTTAGCTACTATTACTATTGTCATTATTATTTTGTTAATAATCTTTATGATTTGGGGACCTAACACGGTAACTATAATAAAAGAGCTCAACAAATACTTACTAATTGAACTGAGTTTTGTGGCTAAATCTTGAACATTTACATTGCTTTACTTAATTAATTATAAAGGAAACTTTTAAAGTAACATCATCCAAACTCTTGGAAATACTGGGTTGGCCAACAAATAAGACTAGGAAAGGCTAGGTCCCTGCAGAACTTCTCTGAGTCTTTAATGTGACAGTGTGAATTATAACTCTCAGCCAGGTATATGGCTCACACCTGTAATCCCAGCACTTGGGAGGCCTAAGTGAGAGTAGCACTTAAGCCAGGAATTTGAGACCAGCCTGGGCAACACAATGAGACCCTGTCTCTACAAAAACTTTAAAAATTAGCTGAGTGTGGTGGTGCATGCCTGTAGTTCCAGCTACTTGGGTGGCTGAGGTGAGAGGATAACTTGAGCCCAGAAGGATGAGGCTGCAGTGAGCTATGATTGCATCACTGTACTCCAGCCTGGCTGACAACATAAAACCCTGTCTCAAAAAAAAAAAAAAAAAAAAAATTATGCATCTCCAGAAAAAGCATAAAATACAGCCTTCAGTGTTTCTCAAATTTATTGTACAGATTCCTTACCTGGAAAACAATTTTACAACATGATCTCTAAATACTTCCCTCCTCATTAAAAGGTTAGAATGCCAAGCATTTTCCCATCAAGTTATGCATATGAATACATATACATATACGTACACACATAAAAATTATGATTCTTCTTCAAAAGCAAAACAAATTAGATCTCTCTGCATTTTTCCTTTCCAAGGCCCACCCAAAAAGAACTCAATCTGTGATGTTCCATCATGTATATAACTTAATCCTTTAACTTAAATAGATCAAGTTCATCTAGAGTTTATTTTTAAGTCATTTCTGATTTAATATGGCTTTTTAAAAGCTTACACTGGTTGACATTAAATCCTAGATGTTAACACTGACAGGTTCCATGATAAAGACTTGATCATGTAAAACATTTTTTTGAAAAACTTACTTTTCAGTAGGTTTCTTATTAAGACAAAATGTTACCCAAATCCACATTCTCAATAATGTTTAATGTGGTAAAAGCAGTTAATGAAACTGTCACCTTGATCTCCAAAGTAAAAGGGAAGCAGGAAACAAGGCAAGGCTCCATTTGTCTCTATCGCCCTCTCTTCCACACAAAGACACTTCCTGAATGCTCTAGGATCCCAAATCTCACCCTTTTGCATTTTCTCTCTCTGAGCTGAAGACCCTATTTCCATATGCGTAGTGGGTACCCTCACACATGGTCCCTTCAGTTTCCATATGCCCAAAGTGAAACTCATGACTGCAGCACCAAACCTTTTTCAGCTTCTCCTGGAATCAGTGTCATCCCACTTCCAGTCTTCCTTGATGCTTCCTTCTTACTCATCCTCCAACTTCTATCAACTTCCCGCCTCTTAGCCTTCCAGTTAATCCTTTTTCCAGGAGCCCCACTCTTTGCCCTTCTTCTTTTGTTTTTTTCTGCTCCAACAAAAGGTAAACAGCTTCCTGTTGCTATTTTTGACATTCCTCTACCCTCTACCCATCCGCTACCTTCCTGAGAGAGGTTTCTAAAACGAAAAGCAGTCCTCACACTCTCCTAGTGACAGTCCTTCAATGACTTGCCTTCTCTGATGCCATCTAGATACAATGCCATCTGCTCAGCATGCTAAGCATTGCACAAGCCAGCTATAACCTACCACTCTATCCCACCTCTCACCAGGCTCCACTTCTTGGATGCCAGCCTCTCAAAAGACCCTGTGAGATACACACACCATTTCTTTTACCATATACTATCTGCCATGCCTGACCTTGTCTTACTGGCCAACATACAAATATCTTTCAAATATACAAATATCTTTCAATACTTACCTCTCACCTGCCTACAAAGCAGATCCTAACTCCTACCCCTTCATAGTGTTGTTACTCCCATCTCTGTGTTTCCCTCACAATTAATAACTTCCTTTATTAGCATGCTTTTATTAGTTCTCCTCTGGATGGAGTTTCTCAAGATTATAGGCATTCTCTTTTCTCTTCCATTTCTAACTGCTATATACAGTCCTACACAGTGTCAGGTACATAGTGGGTGCCCGCTCATGTCTGTTCAGTGACTGAAAAATAAATGAATGAAATCCTAATAGATTTTAAAGCTTTGATTTTAGAAAGAGCTATGTTAATCATAAGGAAAATGACACAAATATGCCAAATCTTGTATTCTCCAAAAAACCACAGAATATGCTGAGTAGAAAGTGTGAGTTACTAGGTAATTCTTTGTGCGGTTTCATTTGTGTCTGTGAAAATAACGTCGTAGACTTTGGTGTATTGTGCCACTGAATTGAATGTCATCAGAGCAAATATAAAGCCACGTTCCACAATGACAGGAAATTGGTGGCTCTGAAGTTGACTGGAGTAGAGCATAAAGTAAGTTATCATTTGTTTCTTTGACTTAAAGTTTCCCAGAATAACTCAAGGCTGTATTTCCATGTCCGTCGTATTTCTATGACACTGGCAGAGCATCACCCCAGAGGAAAATCTGCCCCTGTGTTAGCAAAAGCTGGAAATTCATTAGGCCAGGCGCTGAGAGGCGGGCCTGTGTGAGGCTTTGTCCAGCAGAGGGCGCACAGCCCCAAATACCGTGCAACGCCGCCCAACAAAGCTGGCTGGTGGGACTGGGTGAAGTTGTTCAACAAACCCAAGCCTTTGAACCCGGGTCAGTGTGCTGACCTCCTGTCCTTGCCTGCTCCCTGGCATTATGTTCTGTTCTTCCCACTCACAATGAGGTGTTAGTGAACCTCCAGCTCTCAGGCATACCAGTTTGGGAGCAAATAGGGAGAGGGCAAAGGTGAGGCTCTTCACTTAGGAGTGTGATGATTTCTTGGAAAAGGAAGCTTTAACTCACTCCTACTTGGCCTTACAGAGACAGAAATCATCCTAAACTGGCTGTAGCCTACATTCTAATTCTTTCCTTCTGTAAGTGAATAAGGGAAGATCAAGGTGGAGGTTTTCAACAGGCCCCTGTCCCCAAACTGAATGAAAATGACTTTCTACTCTTGCTGATTTGGTTTAGGTATTCTAGGCATCGGATCTGTAACGTTAAGATCGCCAGCCTATTAAAAGGCTAAATGGGGTAAAGTCCTTCACCTAAGTACATTACTTATAGTTAATGAGTTCATAGAAGAGGAGAGAAAACGTGACATCCTCTCACATTCTAAAAACAGATGCTTCTGTTGATCAATGCAACAGGAAGGACCAGAGACCTAGAAAGAAAAAATTGAAAATATAAAATAAACCAAGCAGATTCATGTAACATTCAAGGAAACCTGTAAGTTCCCACGCTTCTAGCAAGGGAACAATCATAGGCCTTGCAGGGAGATGGCTTTTCTGCTCTATTAACCATGAAGCCTGTTAAGAGGGAGGAGATAGGAGGGGCCTTGGCAAACACTCAGAAAGAAGTCACAAAATACTTTTCTCTTCCTTCAAAATATGCCTCAAGCAGAGAAATGAGAAGCCTGACCAGAATTTTACCCCCACATTGAAGAACCTCCCCTACTCTTAATGCAAAAGTTTAGAAGCAGGAGAGAAAATGGTTACTGAAAAATGGTGACAACCTCAGGATGGGCTGAAGAACAAAGTGGGGACTAGGGATAATGAAAGATGAAGGTTGGTGTAACTCACTGTAAGTAGCGCTAATGGTATGATCTATATCTTAAGCTCATGAGAAACCACTGAGGAATTTTAAACAGGGAAATGACATGAGCAGATTTGCATGTTGGGAAGATCAATCTAGAAATAGAAAATAGCGGGGCAAGCTTATGCATATCAAACATGAAATGTCAAATTAAATTTCATGCTTACTAATTATGATAGGGCATGGCAAGATCATTAACTTATTTTTGAAAAGCAGGACATACTGAATAAGAAGGGGAATTTCTCTCATATCTAGTCCACTTGACTTACACCCTAAACCCAGGCAGTCCCTCATGCCTTGAACAACCCTAAGGGCTACCATTCATGCAGACCACAAGACTGAGAACCATCTAAATGCAGAATAAAATCTCAAGTGATTCGACTTACTATCTTACTTTCCAATCATAAAAGTATTATTCATTATACAGAAACTTAATTACACAAAATTATTTATGGAACAGCTATTATATTTAATTCATTGTACTAGACTATTTTGGGAACTCTGAGATCAATAAAATGCAATCTTTGTCTTTAGAAATTCGCAGACTACTTCAAATCAAGTAGAGGAAATCACTTGTTTTTTATTTGTTTTATAGATAATCTTGGACACACAAGAATACCAATGAAAGCATTTTTGTTATCATTATACATTTGTAATATACATTCTTATGTATCTAAACCCTTTTAGTCTCTAACATCCAATTATGCAAGCATAAATATGGAATCTGAACCTAGGAAAATCAAATTTAAATCAACATATTTTCTATACTCTTAGGCTGCATTTCTTTGAAAAACAGAGGTTAGATATTCTTAAAAACACATCAACACCAAACTAGAGAATAACCATAAATCAAGAATATATTTATTTCTTCCTAGAAGTTAAGTTTCCTAGAAGTTCACATGAGAGTTCTGTTCTCTTCAGTCCTATTTATGCTCAAAATTATGACGCCAGCTCCTTGCTCCAACATCCCATCACAATTGCAGTTCTGAAAAGCAGCCACCCAAGAGTGTCTGGGAAATTTCTACCATTTCTAGAAGCAAGTGGGAATATCCTAAGAGTGCCATGCTGTTGGAGAATGCTGCCACTACCATGAATGATGTCTAGGATGGGACTGCTAATCTTCCTGGAAGGGAGAGCTAGTATACCTAGAAATGATTAGAATGGATGACAAAAAGAGAGAAGATCCCAGAAGGGAAGGAAACAGTTCTATTAGGTTTTCATGAGGGCACTATGACTTCCTACTGTTTCAGGAACTCAGGTTTGGGAGTTGGTTGGTTGGTTTTTCCCATGGCTTGAATAAGGATATAATCATGGTTTGAGGGCAGACCTATAATCTGATCCCACATTACAGCAGACAAAATTGAGAGAGGAAAGAAATCTATTTCACTCAGCAGAGTTGGGCTGAGATTACTTAAAGTGAAACCAGGTTTAAAATTCTAAGTATTGTTTTATGAAGAGGTCTCCACAGTAAAAATTGGAAGGGTATGTCTATAAAAGGCTAAAGAAACTATTTCTAAGTCAAAATGTTGAGTGCTTTAAAATGAGAACTTTCAGGCAAAGGGCAATCCTGGATTTTCAGATACACTTCGAATTTGGCCATTTGAAGGGTTAGATCTTATTTGAAGGGTTAGACCTTAGAAAAAGGGTGTCCAATCTTTTGGCTTCCCTGGGCCACATTTGAAGAAGTGTTTTGGATCACACATAAAATAAACTAACACTAATGATAGCTGATGAGCTTAAAAAAATTTTCCTCACGTTTAAAAAAATTACAAATTTGTGTTGGGCCGCATTCAAAGCCATCTAGGCTGAATAGAGCCTGCAGGCCACAGGTTGGGCAAGGTTTGAGCTTTCTGCTGCAGAACTGCTGTTGTCAAATATTAGATGAAGAACCGTAAGGTCCCTGTGATACTCCACATCATGGAATTTCATGGTAATGAAGTAAAGCATAAAGCCAGGGCATTTCGTGGCTCATGTAACTGTTTCCACAACAGACTCAAAACCTTCAGAAAATGTTTCTAAGCAGTAATATTTTATCACTCAGAAACCCATTACATTAGGACCTCAAAGATTTGTGGCAAGGACATAAGTTCTTGATGGTTACAGTCCACAGGGAAACGTAATATCTGCAGGTCCAGATCTCTCCCTTTGCCAATCAAATGAGCCAGGGTCTTCAGGTCAAAACAAGACAAAAGATAAACTAGGATAACAAGGAGTTTTTAGATTATACACCCTGATGTCAAACTCTACAGATTCCCACCTTATGTAATCACTACCCTGGAAGCTATTTTCTAAGACATCCAAATATCCAATATTAAGCCATTTGCTACTAATACATCTGGCCATTCAAAGGGTCCTGCACATAGATGAACTGAAGGAATGTTCTTTGTCTACTCCTATAGCCGTTCTGAATTTTATATTAATATGGGGCTTTAAAAATATTCCTTTCTCCTCTTTCTTTCTAGAACTGGCTTCAGATTTATAGTATTCCATTTATGTAGCTATATTAGAATGACAGTGGCACATTTCATGCTTTGATCACAAAATAATGGAACACAGTATTGAACATAAAGTACCTTAAAAAGTACTTAGCTGCCCCCTGCCCCCATATCAAAGTAAAGATAGCTTAAAAACAAAACAAAATTGTCTCTAACTAGACAATTCTGAGCATCATCCTCATGCCTCAGACATATCGACTCTCTTTGTATGAAATGAATTTGAATCCAATTCACAAGGCTTATTAAAAAAAAAAAAAAAAAAAAAAACTCTCCCTTGTTTCTTCAAAAATTCTGAATCTATATGTTCCCTTGACCAAGGGCGGGGGGGGGAAGTGATTTACTCTGGTTTTCATGATTTCTACTTCCCAAAAGTATTTGAGCCTCAAATTTTCAAATCAATTAGGAAGTTAAGTACCAAGTCTCCATGTCTCTCATCAAAGAAAAATGAACAGGACTTGTTACAGCTTTATACCCCAAACTGATGTAAAAGCCCTGGAGATGAAGCAGATGTACAGAGGTTCTCTCATAAACCTTGTAACATTAACAAAGTGAATACCTCAGATGACATTCTGCAAACGATGTGTTATCAGTCAGCCCTGGTAACCCATTCATCTAACAACAATGATGTGTGGGATTCTGGTGAATGGGTTTTCACCACAACTTCTTTGATTGGGCTAATGGAAGAATTGAGTTTAGTAACTTTCTTAGATGCACAGAAATCCAGCTTGAGTCTACATTGAGATTCTCACACACACATGATAAATGAGTGGATAGGAACTCCAGCTTTTATTCTTCTGTTGTTGGAAATTTTTGCCCTTATTTGTTTGTTTGGGGGAAGTTTCCTGAAAAAGAATAATGAAATGGTTTTGTAGACAAATCCAGGAAGAGGCTGTGACTGACAGAGCAGACTGCTTTCAACTTCAGATATGGGTCGTAGTATCAGTCCCATAGAAAGAAGAACTGCAGGAAAAGCTGACAGGCACAAGAAATGTTGTGCCAGAGCCCAACAGACAAAGTATAACTGCAAAGAGGAAGAGAAGCGTTCTCCTCACGTGTGTGGAACCTGGTACAGCCTCCTCACAATGAGAAACGCAGGGACCCAGCACCCTATGGGCACTTTGGAAGAGTTTCCAGACTGCATTATGCTGGTTCTTTGGACCCTGACACCAGTATCCATCTAGTACTACCCCTACCTGATTTCCTGGGATTTGAACTCCAGTTAGGGGAGCTAGAATGAGGAAAATAAGAAAGGACTGCTTGAAAGTATAGCTAGAGTCCCAGGGTTACACGAGTGAGGTAGAAGCGATATTATAGTTTATTATGAATTATCCACTAGCTGGTAAGCCTAAAGAAACTTAGCTTAGAAATGAAAAGCAATTGGGTTTTAAGTTTGTTTCTAGAAAATCTAAGAGAGAATATTAAAGAAAATCAGATGGGCAATTTGGAGGAAGAGAAAGAAAACTTGTAATCTATAAAGTGACTTATATTACCCAGAATCATGCTCATACAGGAAATCTTACAAAATGAATCCATCCTTAGGAGGACTGAAAGGCATTCTAAGGGACCAGCTTTGGTGCTGAAGTTAATATGACCTTCAAAGCAAAAGCAAGTAAACCACTGCAATTTGGTGTAAAAAGCATGGCTATCATCTACCCTCCCACACTTCACTTCCTCAATTTTAAATAAAAACATTCCTTACCCTTCAATTTACAGCCAACAATCTAATTTCCTAATTAATGAGAATACACATGCTACCCACAAACTTCTGAGAAACCCTATACCAACCCTGTGGTATCCTGTGGCAAGGATAATATTGGGTAGCAAGCAAATCTCGAGCACCAGCTTCTGAGGCTTCCCTTAAAGTGTTGGTTTCAACCTCCCTCTCTCATCTGACCACAAAACAGAGCTGCTTCCTGTGGCATCGGAAGTTGGCAGCAGCAACAAGAGACAGCATTTCATTCTGAAGGAAGTGGAAAGGAAGGTGAGCCCTGTTTAGGTTCCCCTTACAATTCCAACTCTCCAGCCACCATTATGTCTAGAATCGTGGACAGAAAAGAAGATGGTCTTGGAGATGAGAGAGATGGTCTTAAGAATCATTATCCCCTTGTCAATATTTTGAAAGTCTAATATTCTCCCTCTCTCAAATTTCAACACCCTCCATTCTGAGAGTCATGTATCACACATGTGAGGTTGGAAAATCTGCACACTGTCTACACATATCCTGTGTTTGGGATGGTAGCTGTCATTCCCTGGTCAAAGTTACCATCTTTTGTCACCTTCTTGACCACCTGGTTTTCTGAAATAATATCCTACACTTATGGCTCACATCCCATGCATCCCAACAGATGTTTGTCCCATCAACAGATCCTGATGTCCCACCAAACAGATGTTTGAATACTGCATGCTTGTTCCCACTCTGGATTTCATGTCTAGGTTAACAGTCTCTCTTCCTGCAGTGACTTTCTCTAGTTCTCTGCTAAGAAAAAGAAATTCATATACATGAATGCCCAAAATAATTATCACCTCTATGAATCCTCCCTCCACTCACCTTTCTAAAGATCATCTGCCTCTATAGTAATGACCTGGCATGCTGACATACATGAATTAATTGTATATGTGTCCAGCTCCCTGAACAAAGTTCAGGCCATTGATTTAGTCCCTTTTGGTAGTAAAGATAATTGGAATCTCTCAGCTGAATCATCACTCTAACTATAGTCTACTGGCAGAGAAGGGCCCACCATGGTCCAGTACTCAGGAGAAAGACACGGTTCCAGTATACTGAGTGCTGTGTTCCAGTTACCCTTTTGCACTACTGTGCTTTAAGCAACAGCTAAGGGTGTAAATTTAAACAGCTGATATCTTGGCATGTGGCACTACATATGCAGAGAACTGGCTCTTCAAGGGTATTATCACTCTAGCAAATAAGAATCCACTTGTCTATGAGAAGCCATGGGTATACCATGTGATAGAGATGGGGAAAAGGCAGTCTTGGGCCAGGCACGGCGGCTCATGCCTGTAATCCCCGCACTTTGAGAGGCCGAGACGGGCAGATCATGAGATCAGGAAATTGAGACTATCCTGGCTAACACTGTGAAACTCTGTCTCTGCTAAAAATACAAAAAA
>NW_022436994.1:13607631-13672200 GCF_009761245.1 Sapajus apella
TTTTTTTTTTTTTTTTTGAGAAACTAATAGGGGAGGCAGATGATATCTGAAGGGCTCAAAGATTAGCTGGAAAAATAAAAAATAGTACCTATATCTGTCAGGATAGGCTGAATTATGTTACACGAACAGCAACCCCAAATCTCAGTGGCTTGAAACAACAAAGGTTCATTTCTCTTCCATGCTATATTTCAACTGTGGGTCAATAGTGGACTCTGTTCCTTTTAATCATTCAGGAACCCAGGCTGACAAAGAAGTCACTGTATCAAGCATTTACCAGTCCACCATGCCAAAGAGAATAAGAGCTCTTCAGGGTCTCAAGCAGGATACAGAATGCTCTGGCCTGGAAATGACATACAACCCTCTGTTTGTGGCACCATGGCCAGATCTAGTCGCATCATCCCACCCCACTATAAGAAAGCCAGAAAGTGCAATCCTGCCACAGTGCCAAAAGTCAGAAAGCTGGAAATATTTGGTAAACAGCACTGATGACTACCACATGACCTTATTTGTACCTCAAGCTTGTAAAGTACATCGCACTTGCTACAATAAATTGAATTATATTTTACTGAAACAGGTTTTCCTGTTAATTTAGTTTAAATGAATCAAATGCACATTGTTCATAGATGTGAGTCTCCATAGCCAATCTGAATGATTCTAGGAAAAATAAAACTTATCTGAACCTGAAGTTGTACAACAATTGCACACTTATATCTCCAAGATGTTTTGCTAAGGAAGCCAGGCCAGAACAATTCTTCATTTGATAACTAATTTGGGGAAAATTAACCTACCTTTTAACAATCTGATTTTTATATATTAAGGATTATCTTTTGGAAAAACAGAATCCGATAGAAAACAAAGATTCATTAGAATAACAAAAAGATATAAGATCTAGTTCCTATCTTCTTATCTACTTGCTGCATAACTTTGAAGCCCTGTGCTTCAATATTTCCATCCAGAAATCAACAACATTATTTCATTCAATTATCAAATAGTCATTTTACATCCACTGGATGCAACCACTAGGTTGCATTGGTAAATAAAATGATTAAGGTGGAAAATACATGATTCTTGATCTCACAGATCTTCTAATCTGTTTGCTACTAATTACAGAAATCACTTGATTCTAAATAATAGAATGTGTTAATACAGGAATAAATCTGTATAATATAAAAATTACCAAGACTTTCACTAATCTGTTCAATGCACCAGTATAACAGCCTTTAAATCAAGTAACAGGGAAGACAAGTGACAGGAAAGGCAATGAAGACAAGAGGCAAATGTAAACTTTAACACCTCATATATTATCTAAAAGAAGATCTCCATCCATTTGCATCTATCCGACCCCTAGCGTTCAATAAAACACATGTCCAAGTTTGCAAAGATATATAAAGCCAAACCTGCCAAATAGTCTGTGGCCCATTCATGGAGGGGAAGAGTCATGTTTTCTTGGGTAGCTGATAGGGCCTTAAGTTCTCCTTTGACTTTCTAGGCATTCAACTTGAAATAATTTGTGCATGTTTAAAGAGTCCCATTTTATAAATGAAAATTTACATTGCAGCAATGTTACCAAACTGATCTCTATATATTCAGAAAAGTGGTGGTAGGATTTTTTCTGTGACTGTCTGGTCCTTTTAATATCAGTAGTACCAATATGGTTTCCAAGGACATGATGTACTCCCAGTGCCTATTGTAATTTTACTTTTTAGCTATTTTTATTGGAATGAATGAATAAACTATTAAAATACAAAGGATTCTTTTATAACTACAAAGGAAATGTGCAAAAAGCAATGAAAAGGATAAGAAATGATTTCTAAATTGAACAGTTTGTTTTATTATTAACAATAACAATAAAGTAAGTCACACAGTTCATAAGTCCTCCCAGATGAGACATCTGTGGGAGTCTAGTTTGAAAAGAAACTTAGCTTATAAACATGTCAGCCATGTCCCAAATAAAATAAGGATTTCGCACTACATGGAAATGTAACTATTTGTTCTTCAACATGTCCAAGATTCAGTGTTATTTTAAGATGCTTTTCCTTCCAATTAAATAGGACATGTTTTCCATCAGCTGCAGAGGGAAAAGGTACCAGTAACTTTGATGAATACAAGTTGCTTAAGCTACCAAACTTAAGATCATAGGCTATCAACCACTGATATAATATCTAAATCCAACCCAGCTCACGGTGAAGAGTCCATGTTAGTTTGAACCTTTATTAGCAAAGATCATCTCCATATTCTGGTTACTACATTTGACCTCTAATGAGTTGGGACAGCTAAATGATTTTTAAGACAGGAGTGGTGTCACTCGTTATAGCTGTGACTAGTTTCTAAAAATGTACTGTACTCTTTTTTGTTACATAAAAAAGAAAAGAAAAAAGAGAGAAGAGAGGTATATTTAGGAGCCATTGAGATAAATAAAATAAAGGGAGTTGGTGAAAGCTTCTCTTTTTCCATGCCCCTGTTCCCAAAGCAATGTGAGGACCTGTCCTCTGCCTCTAAGGTGATGTCAGTTTTGTCAATGACAATGTGTCAATTAAATGCTTCCAACTTTGTAGGCAATGCTTTTCAATGTTCACTGACTCTACTCAACTCTCTTCTCTGCTCATGACAATAATGAATCATAATATATTACAACAGAAATTAAAGAATCACAATACATTTTCTGAAGGCTCCACAAATGGAAAGGAGGGAATGGAAAGAATGTGGCCTTCAGCACCATACAAATCCATCACTTAGTAGCATTATGACCTCAGTCAAATTACTTCACTTTTGCTGGGGAAATGGGGAGCATTTTTATCAACTATAATATGGAGGGCAATAGTTTTTCACAGAGTTGTAGCAGATAGTATAAATATATTTTGAAGCACCTAGCACATTGCAAGCCTTAAATCTTTTCATTTCTTACAATATTAAACATACAGAGAACTATTTTTTTCTGATGTCTTAAGCAACTTCATTTTTCATATTCAGGTCAATGGCTATTCTAAAGTGAGAACGATTCAATGATGACAGAAAAAAGGAGATTTTGTCAATAAAGTACTCCTAAACTTTTTTTTTTTTTTTTTTTTTTTTTGAGATGGAGTCTCAACCTGTCACCCAGGCTGGAATGCATTGGCGTGATCTCAGCTCACTGCAACCTCTGCCTCCAGGGTACAAGCGATTCTTCTGCCTCAGCCTCCAGAGTAGCTGAGATTACAGGCATGTGCCACCACACCTGGCTAATTTTGCATTTTTGGTAGAGACAGGGTTTCTCCATGTTGGTCAGGCTGGTCTTGAATTCCTGACTTCAGGTCATCTGCCCGCCTCGGCCTCCCAAAGTGCTGGGATTACAGGTGTGAGCCACCACTCTCAGCCACTCCTAAACTATTAAAGAAATGATTCTTTGATGATCTAATCTTCATTCTAAACTTACCAGAGTGGACTGAAGGGCTGTTAAGGTGAGCAGGGAAGCCAAGCAGATACGGATTTGAGTTTCTCTCTCTAACCAAAGCAGCTGCACTGTGTTCTGTTTTTAGATTGACCATGGATAAATGTAGGATTTGGGAAATTCACCAATGATGGCCTACTTTTTGATTGTCATGTTGATGACACAAAAGACTTGACTAAAATCCTGTGAAGAAAGGAGGGGTCTACCCAGCTGTTCTCACTGTGAATAATCCTGGAAGAGGTTCATAGTAAGGAAGGTAAATCTGGGGCCATGGTTTGACTCAGACTCCCAACTTTAGAGAGAAAACTGAGGCATGGGGAGGTTAACTAACTTGTCCAAGTGAGCTAATTAAATCATTTGAGAATGAGTTGAAATGGGCAAATTCCCAGCAATTTTGCAAGTGGAGGTTCCTGTCATAATAATTCGGTATGAAAAGGAAGGGTAATCATATTTCATAATTATGGTAGAGGTGACTTGGTAGAACAGATAATATATTGAGAGTTACATAACATTTTATCTGGAAAATCATAGTAAGTTTTGTTGTCGTTGTTGTTGAGACAGTCTCACTTAGTCTACCACTCAGGCTGGAGTGTAGTGGCATGATCACAGCTCACTGCAACCTCTGCCTCCCATGCTCAAGCAATTCTCCTGCCTCAGCCTCCTAAGTAGCTGGGATTACAGGAGTATGCCACCACACCTGGCTAATTTTTGTATTTTAGTAAAGACAGGTTTCGCCATGTTGGCGAGGCTATTCTCAAAAATCTGACCTCAAGTGATCCACCTGCCTCAGCCTCCCCAAGTGCTGGGATTACACGTGTGAGCCACCATGCCTGGCCCATACTGAGATATTTAACCCAAAAATCTTTGTTGACACTGTTTATTGAGTTTTATTAGAGAGCTCTCAAACTTTCTTGTTCATGAAACACTCAGGCCACTCTTGAAGGCAACAACTGTGCATTGTCCTTTGCCAATGCCCATTTTCTAATTGCCAACAAAATCCACCTACCGCCCCTAAAATCGCCAACCAAGGATAATACGGTCTGACCATGTCTACCTCTCTGGTAGGTTGCTGGGCATGTGGGAAGGTGTAGGTTTGGGGAGGCAAGGGAGAGAAATTGTTAAAACAGGAGAAAAGGGAGAGGGGTTCCTGCTAGAATCTCATGGGCTCTAGGCCAAGGACAGAGCTGGTTGTTCAGCTCCTCCCCTGCTCTGGATTCCAAGGCCAAGTCAGCCTCTGTGACTCTGAACTCTTATGTTCTGCTGGCCTCCATCCTTCATAATCATTCACTTCTTCCCCTTTCTGTCCTACCAGCTGCGCAGAATCTGACCCAAAGCTATGCTTTTCCCCTAGGCCCTCATCTGGTTCGATCACCTGACACTTATTTGTACCCTTAATTCTAAGCAGGACATTTCATTTAGCTCTTTAGAGAGGTTTTTGATACAAAGTGTCAAAATGTAAAAATCACTATTTATCACTGATAAATGTGTGCAACTGATATCCCTGACCTCCAGAAACAATACCTAAGACCTAGAAATGAGAAACAGCAATTGGATAAAGATCTCTCTTTATCTCCTTGATCATAGGGAAACAAAACAAAACACAGAATTGCTACTACCTTTTTTTTTGTTTGTTTTGGTACACATCAGAATATCTCAGTCAAAACCATATTCAAAATGTTGCCTGGCTCAGGGTAAGTACCTCCTCAGCAGAACCCAAATACAGAATCTAAAAACAAATCGGAAAGCCCCTGGCACTACTTTCCTTCTAAGTTTACTACACATTTTCCAAATATCACACAGTTCCTCCATTCCATATGCATGTCCTTAGATTAGCAATCTTGCAATTTATAGTATACGAAGTTTCCAACCTTCTTTATTCACCTTCATCATTCCTCTAGCCCTCCCCTGCATACTCTCTGCCCACAATTCCTCTGCTTAGGGTGTGCAGACCCAGACAGTCAACCGGAGAGGATGGACGTCTCTTCCAGACAACCAACCAATGCTCTTAGGATGCCTCATCTGTGGTCTGAAAACCCAGGACAGCAGTCACCATTATGTTATTTGAATCTCTGCCACAAAGTAAGAGAGACAATGGGACCTGATCCCTATCCTATGGGCCCTCCATTAACAATGGCTAAACTGGACAGCCCATAATTATGGTGATTAGCAATTCACAAGGGTGAAAGTGATCTTAAAGAAAATCTAAACCAACATTTCAACACATATTTAAACCTGTTGTTTAATATGACGAAAGATTTGTCTTCTAATGTAAATTTGACACTTCCTACAGTAAAAAAAATTTTGTCTTTTGAAAAGTTTTTCTATATTTTATGCAGACAAATATAGGCATACCTTGGAGATATTACAAGTTTGGCTCAGACCACTGAAAAAAAGGCAAATATAGGAGAGAGATCCAAGATGGCTGATTACTAGCAGCTCAGGATTATAGCTCCCAGTGAAAGCACAGAGAACAAGAGGACGCCACAATTTCAGACAAATTTTTGTTGCTCACCAACCAGGAGATTCCCAGCGGAGGAGCCCCATGGGTCACCAGCGCGACTCCTGTGGCCGGCGTGGTGGTTTTGCTGGTGCCCCTGCGCGGCGGTTCTTGGTACAGAGTAAATGGGACTGGGTCCCCTTTTGGTCGACATTCGGAGCTCTGGGAAGGCAGAGTTGTCTATTCAGCTGATTGAAAAAGGGACTCAAGAAGGAAGCCAGACCGGAGATTCCTGGGCAGAAAAGCACCACAAATCTTAACACCGCTGTTTTGGATGGCGCAGTGGGTTGCTCAGATTCCAGGCTGGGAATCGACAAGTTGAATGTGCACTCAGAGACCTAATTTGAAAGTCGGTAATTACAAAGACAACAGGTGGATAAATTTACAATGATGGGAAGAAACCAGCATAAAAAGGCTGAGCATACCCAAAATCAGAATGCCTCTCCCTCTGCAGGGGATCACGGTTCCTCATCAACAAGGGAACAAGGCCTGATGGAGAACGAGTGTGGTCCATTAACAAATTTAGGCTTCAGAAAGTGGATAATAAGAAACTTCTGTGAGTTAAAAGAACATGTTCTAGCCCAATGTAAAGAAACTGAGGGCCTTGAAAAAAGGTTTGACAAAATCCTCACGAGAATAGGCAATCTAGAGAGGAATATAAGTGAATTAATGGAACTGAAGAATACAAAATGAGAATTCCGTGAAGTATGCACAGGTTTTAATAGTCAAATTGATCAAGCAGAGGAAAGGTTATCAGAGGTCGAAGACCAACTTAATGAAATGAAACGAGAAGGCAGGATTAGAGAAGAAAGAGTAAAAAGGAATGAGCAAAGTCTCCAAGAATATGGGACTATGTGAAAAGACCTAATTTACGTTTGATAGGTGCACCTGAATGTCATGAAGAGAATGAATCCAAGCTGGAAAATATTCTTCAGGATATTATTCAGGAAAACTTTCCTAACCTAGTAAGGCAGGAAAATACCCAACTTCAGGTAATACAGAGGACACCACAAAGATATTCCTCAAGTAGAGCAACCCCAAGACACATAATCGTTAGATTCACCAGGGTTGAAATAAAGGAGAAAATTCTAAGGGCGGCTAGAGAGAAAGGTCAGGTTACCCATAAAGGGAAGCCCATCAGACTCACAGCAGATTGCTCAGCAGAAACCCTACAAACTAGAAGAGAGTGGGGTCAATATTCAATATCCTCAAAGAAAAGAATTTTCAATGCAGAATCTCATATCCAGCCAAACTAAGCATCATAAATGAAGGAAAAATAAAATTTTTCACAAACAAGCAAGCACGCAGAGATTTCATCACCACCAGGTCTGCTTTACAAAAGCTTCTGAAAGAAGCACTATACACAGAAAGGAACAACCAATATCAGTCATCCCAAAAACTTACCAAAAGGTAAAGAGTATCTCCATAATGAAGAATCTATATCAACTAATGGGCAAAATAGCCAGCTAGCATTAAACGACTATATTAAACTCACAAATGTCAATATTAATCCTAAATTTAAATGGATTAAATGCCCCAATCAAAGACACAGACAGGCAAATTGAAGAAAAAGTCAAAACCTATCGGTTCGCTGTATCCAGATCCATCTCACAAGCAAGGGCACACAAAGACTCAAAACAAAGGGTTGGTGGAAGACTTACCAATCAAATGGAGAGCAAAAAAAAAGAAAAAAGAAAAGAAAACAGGAGTTGCAACTTTCGTCTCTGACAAAATAGACTTTGATAGTAACAAAGACTAAAAGAAACAAAGAAGGACATTACATAATGGTAAAAGGATCAATGCAACAACAGGAGTCAATGATCATAGATATATATGCAGCCAATATAGGAGCACCCAGATACATAAGACAAGTTCTTAATGACTTATAAAGAGACTTGGACTCCCGCACAATAATAGCAGGAGGCTTTGACACCACATTGTTAATATCCAACGGATCAACGAGATAGAAAATTAACAGGGACATCTATGATTTGAACTCAGACTGGAACAAGTAAACTCTGAATATTTATGGAATTCTTCACCCCAGGTCCACAGAACATACATTTTTCTCAGTATCATATTACACCTATTTTGAAAGTGACCACATAATTGGAAGTAAATCACTCTTTAGCATTTGCATAGCATTTCACAGACTTAAATGAAGTATTGGTTGGCTGTTTGTTATTTTCTTCCCTTATTCCTTCCTTTCTCTGCTGTTAAGCACAATTATCGGCATAAAAGAGGTTTTTAATACCTATTTTTAGATTGCATTCCAGCCTGGGCAATAGAGCAAGACTCCTGTTCTCTCTCCCGCTTTCTCTTTCACTTTCTTTCAAAAAAATAGAAAAACAGCAAATGTCACAATAAAGCAAGTACTGTAAAAGTGAATATCAAAACAAAACAAGTTACATGAATTTTGTGGTTTCCAGTGCATACAAGTTATTTTTATACTATACTGAAAGTTATTAAGTGTGCAATCACATTATGTCTAAAAAATACATCTTAATTTAAAAATATTCGATTGCTAAAAAATGCTAAGAATCATCTGTTCCTTCTGCACATCATAACCTTTTTACTGGTGGAGGGTCTTGCCTTGATGTTGATGGCTGCTGATTAATCAAAGTGGTGGTTGCTAAAGATTGGCGTGGCTGTGACAATTTCCTCAAATAAGAGAACAATGAAGCTTACTGCATCGATTGGCTGACTCTTCCTTTCACAAAAGATTTCTCTGTGGCATGCGACACTATTTGATAGCATTTTACCCACAGTAGAATTTTCCAAATTGGAGTAAATTCCCTCAAATTTTTGCCACTGCTCTATTAACTAAATTTGTGAAATATTTTAAATCCTTTGTTGTAGATTCAACAATGTTCACATGATCTTCACCAGGAGTAGATTCCATCTCAATAAATGCTTTCTTTGCTTATTCATAAGAAGCAACTTCTCATCCATTCATGTTTAATCATAAGATTGCATAAATTCAGTGACATCTTCAGCTTCCGCTTTCAATTTTAATCCTCTGCTATTTCTACCATATCTGCAGTTACTTCTTCTACTCAGGTCTTGAGTCCCTCAAAGTCAACTGTGAATGCTGGAATCAAATTATTCCAACCTCTTATTAATGTTGGTATTTTGATCTCCTCCTATGAATCACGAATGTCCTTAATGGCATGTAGAATGGTGAATCCTTTCCAGAAGGTTTTTACTTTCTTTTGTCCAGATCCATCAGAGTAGATTTGGCATAATTCCAAAAGGCCCTAAGATTTTTCAGAATGGTCAAGGAGCACTGGCTCCACCTTAAAGTAATTAGCTGCATTAGCCCCTGACAGGGAGTCAGCCCTTTCTTTGAGTTTGAAGCAAGAAACTGACTTCTCTCTAGCCTTGACAGTTCAGATGACATCTTCTTCCAAAAAAAGGCTACTTTGAATACATTAATAATCTATTGTTTAGTGTAGCTACCTTCATCAATTATCTTAGCTAGATACTCTGGATAACTTTCTGTAGCTTCTACATCAGCACTTGCTGCTTTACATTGTACCTTTATGTTATGAAGATGGCTTCTTTTCTTTATTTCCTTCCTTTACATTCACAATTTGGCTCTTAGGCATAAGAGGCCTAGGTTTTGGCCCATCCTGGCTTTCCACATGCTTTTTTCACTAAGCTCAATCATTTCTAGCTTTTGATTTAAAGTGAAAGACGTGTGGCTCTTCCTTTCACTTGAACACTTCAAGGCCAATGTAGGGTTATTAATTAACCTAATATTAATATTATTTTCTCTCAGGAAATAGGAAGGTCTAACAAGACGGAGAGAGACAGGGAACAGCTGATCACTAGAGCAGTCAGAACACACACATTTATTAAGTTCAGTGTCTTCTAGGAGCATGGTTTATGGCGCCTCAGAACAATTACTAGAGTAACTTCAAAAATCACTAAATACAAATCACCATAACAGATATATTAATGACGAAAAAGGTTGAAATATTGGGAGAATTACCAAAATGTGACACAGAGACACAGAGTGAGTATATGTTTAAAAATTGGCACCAATAGATTTGCTCGACACAGGGCTGCCACAAAACTTCAAAGTGTAAAAAAAAAGCAATATATGCACATTGTAATTAAGTGAAGTTCAATAAAATGAGGTATGCCTTCTAGTTAGAAATGAACAAAGGACAAAAGAATATATCCAAAATGCCTGAAATGCATTAGAGGACCTAAAATACATGTAGCATTAACAAATTTACCATTTTGTTATTTGGTTTAAGTTTTCACTAACTTAAGAAATATATTAATGAAGATATTAACATTACCATAACAAAATTGAGAGTTAGTAAATTATCTGGCCTTACTTATATCTACTTTTGCTCTCCCTATATATCTGTTATGGCCTGAATTTGTTCCCCAAAATTAATGTGCTTGAAATTTAATTGAATCACCAATGCCACAGCATTGGGAGGTGGGGCCTAATGGGATATGTTTACATACTGGGGGCTCTGCCCTCACTATATAAAGGGCTTCTGGAATGTATTTGCTCTCTTCTGGTCCTTTACCATGTGAAGACATGGCATTCCTGCCCTCTAGAATGGCAGGGTGCATCCTCGAAGGCTGATCAAGGCAGCATCTTGGAAGTGGAGAAACTGGCCCTAAGCTTCAGGTGACTTAATCTTTGATTTCTCAGCCTCCAGACTGTGAGAGAATCAATTTCTGTTCTTTGCAAATTACTCAGTCTCATGTATTGTTATAGTAGCACAAAATACATTAAGATAATGTTTTAAAGTGACATTACAAGAAGAAAAATAAAGGAGGTACATAAGAAAAGATTGTCTTGGCTCACAGTCTTAAGGATAGATGGACACACACACACACACACACACACACACACACACACACATACATATTTAAACAATGCTACAAGATTACTAAACAGAGTGACAGGTTGCTATGACACCAATTACTGGTTTTGTATCAGTTCAGAAAAAGAAACTTTTATTTAGATTATTTTAATTAGATCATACTCCAAAAATATGCTACATGTAGATGTATGTTTCATTATATATTTATTTGTACAAATACAGAATTATTTCCTAGCAAGCAAAAATATCAGATATGACTTTTCTCTGCAAATATATGCATGAATATTACTCAAGATTCTAAGGAAAATGGCAAGTAAATGGTAGAAAGATAAAAACAAGGAAGAAAATAATAACATTTGTTCAGGCTTTATAGCCTTCAAACTGTTTTCACATTCATTACCTCAAATTTCACATTAGTACATGAAATTCATTCAAAGAATAACATATCCTATAATTTACACGTTCCCTAGTGAGACTATTTTAAGATTAACCAGGATTATTACAGTATTATTATATATGATGGTATTAAAGCTTGAACCTAGAGAAATGCTTAAAGCGAAGAATCAAATGAAATACTTAAATCATAATCATTAATTAAAGTATTTATAGTTCTCTACTAAGATTGATCACTCTTTAAACCTAAAACTCTAATCATTAAAAATGTGATCATGGGAAAGTTAGAATTCTATATGTCACCTCTTCAATTATAAAACAGGAATAATCCCTTACCTGCTGTGGACAATGGACTGGGAGGGTGAAGATGTTGAGGTCCTCTCTGCCTAAAAATTATATTAGTATCTATAGTTTTATGAATACGCAACAAAACTAGTGATGAGAAAGTGATGTAAGACCTTCAGTAAGTTTATTTCGCATAAGAATTTTCTTAAAAATATAAAAGCAGGGCCAGGGGCGGTGGCTCATGCCTGTAATCTCAGCAATTTGGGAGGCCAAGGTG
Source organism: Sapajus apella (assembly GCF_009761245.1). Taxonomy (NCBI): domain Eukaryota; kingdom Metazoa; phylum Chordata; class Mammalia; order Primates; family Cebidae; genus Sapajus; species Sapajus apella. Next base: position 13,619,364 of record NW_022436994.1, read on the forward strand.
GGTGGATTACTTGAGTTAGAATACAAAAATTAGCCAGGCATGGTGATGCATGCCTGTAATCCCAGCTACTTGGGAGGCTGAGGCAGGACAATCACTTGAACGTGGGAGGAGGAGGTTGCACTGAGCTGAGATCATACCACTGCACTCTAGTCTGGGTGGCAGTGCAAGACTCCATCTCAAAAAAAAAAAAAAAAAGGAAAAAGAAATAAATATAAAAGGAGGATATAAATATATCTGTCTTTAAAAGATATCCATTATACTATTGTCTCATATAATTAGTTTATATAAGTGAAATATGAGTGAAAATGAAAATGTCATTATGTATTGAAAAATTTTAAAGCAAGCTTTAAAAGAATTGATGATTTCATATGGTAGCTATTTTCATTTAAAAACAATGAAAGGAAAATGGGATAAGTTATATGACATCTTACCAATCATGTTTAATTAAAATGTCTCTTCCTCTTTCACCTCCAACTGCTTTGCCATGCCAATGACAAATAAACATTAAATTGAATAAACATTTAATGCGTCAACTCATGTTAAATGCAAATTTAACTGCTTTATGTACACACACATTTTATGAGTTTTTAATTTCTACATCATTTTTCTATTATATGTGTTATGTATATTTATATATACCATAAATATGAAGACATGTTTAGACACAAAAATTTTAGAATTATTTATTTTTCAAAATACGCTGGTTACAATAACTAACCATATTGAGAAAATAAACTTGGATCTACTTGTAAGCCTGTCTTTGTTTATTATTCAACTTTATGGATGTGCAATTTATATACAGTAAAATTCACCCCTTTTTGTTCACAGTTCTGTGCGTTTTGACAAACGTATAGTCATGTAACCGCTACTACCATCAAGGTATACACTATTTCCATCATTTTCCCCCCAAAAATCTGTTGTGTCTCTTTACAGTTAATCTCTGCCTTTCACTGCCAGCTCCTGGCAACTACTGAGCCTGTTTCTGTCTCTATGATTCTGCCTTTTCTAGAATGTCATACAAATGGAATATATAGTATATAGCCCTTCAACTTTGGTTTCTTTCACTTAGCATAATGGATTTGTGATTCATCCATGTTGTTACATATATCTGTAGTTCTGTTACTTTTCATATTCCTAAGTGGTATTCCATTGATTGGATATATTCCATTATTTGTTTACTCATTTACTAGCTGAAATGCTATTTCCTACTTGTAAGCCTTTCTTAGCATGGCAGATCATAAGGCAGCATAGTATTGTGGTTAAGAGCTTAGATTTTTGAGCTAGGCAGATATGAGTTCAAATCTCCCATCCAATATCAACTTGTACCTTTGAGCAAATTACTTATATTCTCGGAACTATAGTATTTTTATGAAGATTAAATTAGTATGTGGCCTGTAAATGGATAAGTGTCTGCTGTTATTATTATCACTGTCCCTAGTGCTCAAACTCTGCTCTACCTGCAGTCTTGAAACTAATCCCAAACTTAACACTGTCAATCACCTTAGAGCGTTTACTATATTCCTTACTTAAAATATCTCACCCTGGCCAGGCGCAGTGGCTTATGCCTGTAATCCCAGCACTTTGGGAGGTCGAAGTGGGTGAATCATGAGGTCAGGAGTTCCAGACTAGCCTGGCTAAGATAGTGAAGACCCATCCCTACAAAGAAAAAAAAAAAATAGCCTGGTGTGGTGGCGGGCACCTGTAATCCCAGCTACTTGGGAGGCTGAGGCAAGAGAATTGCTTGAACCCAGGAAGTGGAAGATGCAGTGAGATCCTGCCATTGCACTCTAGCCTGGGTGACAGAGCAAGACTCTGTCTCAAAAAACAGACAAACAAACACGAAAACACCACCCCTTTTCTCTGCTTCCCTTCTGCGAGATCCAAGTTCCTCTTTCTCCTGGAGGACTTCTCTGACTCACAGTTCACATTTAGATTGCCATTCTGCACATTCTTATAGCATGCATCATCCAATCTGGTAGCCACTACTCACATGTGGCTTTATGCATTTAAATTAATTATAGTTAAATAAAACTTAAATCCAGTTCCTCAGTCACAGGAGCCACATTTCAAGTGTTTAGCAGCAAAATGGCTAGTGGCTGCCATGTTGGGCAATGAGGATACAGAATATTTTAATCATCATAGCAATTTCCATTTTAAGCTCTAAGTTAAAAATACTACCTAACACTTAAAACTATATAATTTCATTTAGAGATGGAAAAACTAATAATCAGCAGACATGGACTGAGTTCCTATTCTGTGTAACACATTCTATCTTAAGCAATGATATAGAATGTTTTAGGGGATCTTAAACCACCTGGAAAATTATATAAAAGGAATTTAAAAGAAGAAATGATTATCAAGGTCTGGCAGGTAAAAAAAAAAAGAAATGAGTCATTAAAATTTAGAAGCTGGCCAGGCACAGGGGCTCACATCTGTAAACCTAGCACGTTGATAGGCCAAGACATATGGATTGCTTGAGCCCAGGGCTTCAAAACCAACATGGGCAACATGACATAACCTTCATCTCTACAAAAAACACAAAAATTAGCCAGGCGTGGTGGTGCACACCTGTAATTCCAGGTACTTGAGAGGCTGAAGTGAGATGACCAGAGCCTGGGAAGTCCAGGCCACAGTGAGACATAATCTCACCAATGCACTCCAGCCTGGGTGCCAGAGTGAGACCCTGTCTCAAAAAACAAAACAAAACAAAATTTAGGGGCCTATGTGGTGGCTCATGCCTGAAATCCCAACACTTTGGGAGGCCAAGTGGTGTAAGATGGGTTAAGCCTATGAGTTGGACAACAGCCTGGGAAACATATCAAGATCTTGCCTCTACAAAAAATAAAATAATTGGCAGGGAGGCTGAAGCAGGAGGATCTACTTTGTCAAAATATCTACAGAATCAGAAAACAATGTTCTTCCTAGATTTGTCTCAAGCTAAAGGTGTCTCAAGCTAAAGGTGTTTCAAGAAAAATGTAAGCTTTTAACATCCAAACTTTGAATGAGAAAATAATTGTGCTTTCAGAGAAGAAAGCAAAACAAAGACAACAACAACAAAACTTGACTTCTGGAAGACTCATTTCAGAATATACCTTAAAAAGCCATTATATGTCTCATAAATCAATCCACATACTATATCACCCACCCCTCTGGCAGAAAGTCATGACTCACTGTCTGAGACCACAATGCTTATAAATCCTCAAATATTTAAGGATAACTTCATTTGATTCAAGTCAGCAATGGAAAGAGAGCTCATTAAGAATTCCCCATTTTCCCCACTACAGTCCCTTACCATGAGAAGCCACCTATAACCACCAGAGCTGATGGGATCATTTCAATCTCATCTTCTCAAGAAGGATTCTGAGAACCACTGGAGGGTGAGTTTAAAGGTAAATCATCAAAGTCAGTTTAAATGTTTGGAAAGATTAAGGCATGGTTTAAGATTAAGATCCTGGTTTTCTACTTTTCTATTTACATAAGAATGTCAGGAGAACTTCCTGAGAGGAAGCAGAATGTTACAATACCCTGGGAAGTCAGAGTCATTAATATTACTCCCAAGGCAGCTATAATGGCAGGAGAAAAGTTTTCAGTGTAAATAGTTTGCCACAGTGGAGCCTCACATTACTATATATACAACGTGGGATTTAGACCAATACCCATATGCCAATGCCAGCTCTATCACCGTCTAGCTGTTGACCCTCATTTAATTTCTTAATTTCTCCTGTCATCAGTTTATTCATCTGTAAACTGGGGTAATATAGTCCTTAATTAATTTGATGGAGTGTTGTGATGGTCAAATGAGATAATGGCTGGGAAAACACTTTGCAATCTGTAGATCACTATGCACATGGGAACTATTATCTGGTCTTTTCCCCTAAAACACTGCTCCTTGGAGTTCACTTAGCTTGGGATTTTCCAACTTCACTTCTCAAAGAACATTTTTGGAGCTACTCAAATGAAGACTTAGACAAAATATGAGTATCTGTTTTCTGCTTTTTTTCTGATCCAAGGAACTTGCTTCCTTTCACAGATTTAGCTCTTTATGTCATTAACTAAATTTAAATCATGCCTAAAGACTTACTTGTTTGGCAGCACAGTTTCATATCCTGTTTGGTTTAATTTTTTAAATTCTTTTGTAAAGCACTCCAAGATGTTTGCATGAAGATCACTCAACAAATGGAAGCCTCTCTCAAATAATACACACACAAGGACACACCCACATCAATGAGAAGAAACATAATACAGACTTTTGTTAACTTGGTAAAACAAGTACACAAAAAACAATTCCTAAAATTACATTCGATGCCACAACATATGACCTTTTCTTGACTGAAAGAGCCTTAACCCCATGAAAACTGACTTGGAAAACTAATGTAATCTGGTAGAATTCAAGTCCATCAACTTATATAGAGAGATGTAAGTGTATGCTTCAACATAGACACAATATTTTCCATGAAGCAGGCATCCTGGCAAGAAAAAATTCCCTAGTGTTTCAGCATGTATCGAGAGACTAACCATCAGATCCTGAACTGGGTTACATAAGCACAATACCCTTATTGTTAGCAGCTGTGTATTGGTCAGCATTGCACAACTGACCAGGTGCATGGCAGGCTAGAGTTTTGTCTTTATCCAAAGACTCAGGGTAGATGGGCTCATGACTTTATGATGGCAATACATCCATTTCAAGCCATCAAGATTATTATAATCTGTAAGATGCTTTGCTAATTTTTACATATCAGTAAAAATTAAGCCGTGCAGTAGATACCAAAAGAGCCATTAGTTTAATGTGGAAACATTCTCTTCAATCCTGAATGTTTAAGAATTCATTTTAAACGTAATTGTTTGAATGTGAAGGTAAAATCATTGACTCAATGACTCTAAATATCATCAGACAATTCCAGGGAAGATATATTTGGACTATCGATGGCAAGGATATGTGATTTTTCAAAGATCACTTTACGATAAAGGTATAATAATAAAAAGTATTTATTAGAAAAGCCAAGGAAAGATCAATACATATAGGAAAGAAGAGCTCCTAAAAATTTTTTTAAAATGAAAAATCTATCTCCATCTATACTTAAGAAAAATAATTTCATTCACTTGAAATTAACAATGAAGTTTCTGACTTTTATATTGCCTTATGACAGAAATTCAAAGGTTGTTTTCTGGCCTTTGCTCTTTACTTGAGTTTAAATACTTTCAAGTATATTTTCCTATATAGATGTAGCACCCTATTCAATTAATTTGTTGTTTTCCAAAGCTTCCAATGTCAGCTAGTTGTTATTTAAGGATACTATGTTGTAAAGTAAATTATTGAGCTGCTAGTTTTTGTATTCCGTATTTTCACAGTGAGTCAGTTCGTTTCTTATTACTTTGATTTAGTTTTTAAGGAATGTTTACTTACATATAAATACAGCTGATCCAAGGTTCCTTCTGAAAATAACCAACAATATCTAGGATATACTAACAATATCAGCATTATTATTATAGAAAATGCCCTGTATTGACATTATTAAACCACTTTTCTAACCTTTTTGGATACAGAGCTAACATACACTGAGTATGTGCTCTGTGACAGCCATGGAGATAAGACCCACCCAATAAGGGAGCTACAATGAGTTTCTTCAATGTATAGATGAGGAAGCTGAAGCAAAGTGGTTAGAGAAAGCTGTAGTTATCGACTCCAGAGCACTTGCTCTGCAACCAGCAACCTAATGCTGATGGTGTCTGATGGTGTCTGCAGCAGCAATCAACAGAGGATGAGCAGGACTTCTGCTCTGGCATACAAAGAAAGGAACTGCATTTCCAAGTTTGGGCCACAAGCTTACCTTCAGGACAGATAAAACTAGTATCTACAAAAAGAGAATTATCAAATACCCAAATTATGAATTATATTTATGGCACTTTTATTAATGAAAACATTATTATGAATTATAATGAAAAAGACCCTGTGCCTCAATTACAATAGTTTAGTGGCAAAATATTGACTAACTTCAGTTCTGCCTGTGACATAATAATAGAAGTCAAATATTTCATAGTTGAGAGACACTAAAACCAGTACCCAATTTGTTAATATGCCCTCAGGAAATCACATACAGATTATATCAACAAAGTAGGCATGTCACAGTCCTGCAGGTAACACCATTTTGAAGGGAGTGTCTCCACATTCAGACTTTATTTTAGCTTGTAATTTGTGATGACGCTATTAGAAAATGAAATGGTTTTGTATTTGTTTATTGTTTCTGAAAGCAATCTCTCTTGGTGACTTTTCCTTATTATTGTTATAGAGAGTGGTGTACGTTTGTCCAGAACTGTAATTTACTGTCAGTTCTGGGTAAGACTGTGCATGTCCCTGTTCAATACTTTTAGTACCAAAGTGGAAAGAAGAAAGATTATATTTCCTTCCTTGTTTTGTTTCCTTTCTCTGTTTTATTTCCTCAGATTAGTCATGCAGAAGCAGGGACATTTATTTCTGTGCCCAATGGTCTCTTCTATGTAATTTCTTAGGCCAGTTTTTACAAAAAAAGAAATGACTTGGACTCCTTGAGATTCTCTCTAGTTGCTTTCCAGGTGGACTTTCTTTCCTGGCTGTAAATGGCAAAATGAGCAGAGCCTCCATGATTTAGGCACTATTTGTACAACATCTTGCAGAAAATACTTAAATATTCTAGCCTATGGGTGTTCCTATTTCTTATTTCCTGTGCAAATAGTCTTTGATAGACATCAGGGAAAAGATATACACACACACACACATCACTTGGAAGACAGGGGGTTAAATATGCATGACAAAATCACAATCTTGAAAGGAAAATAAAGTAACTCTCCACAATTACTCCATGTGGCTTCTTTCATGACTAATGTATTTTAGGGAAAAATTAATTTCCATATCTTTCCCCAAGAAAACAATAAAAACTAGAACAAAAAGTTACTATATTTCTGCCTTTAGTTTTGAAAGTAAATCAAGGTATGTCAAGTTTGCAGATTTTCTGGAAACACTGAAATGGAAAGTACTCCTTAGCTGGCTAATGACCTCCAGGCTTCAATGTCACTTAAGTGCCACATTTCCACATCTAAATTATGTTCTTCACATCAGTCTCTATAGCACCATTTTCATTCTTGTACAACCATACCTGCAATTATAGAGGTTTTTAATGTCCTACTTCCACGAGTTAATTACAAACTGCTTTTCTTAAATTTTATTTTAACCATTATACCCAGTGCCTATCACAGTAACTGGTACATAAAACACACTCAATAAATATGTATTAAATGATGATTAAATAAATAGCAATTTTTAGTGCTTAATGAAGGGATTTTTACAGCTTAATGAAGTAAAATATAGTGTCATGACGTCTTGCTAATGCATCTTCACACTAATCTACAATTACAGTCATGTGTTGCTTAAAAACAGGAATTGTTTCTGAAAACTGTGTTGTTAGACATTTCATCATTTTGTAAACATCATAGGCTGTACTTACACAAATCTATTAATAGATGGTATAGCCTACTATACACCTAGGCCATATGGTATAGCCTGTTCTCAGGCTGCAAACCTATACATATCACTGTACTGAATACTGTAGGCAATTGTAACAAAATGGTATTTGTATATCAGACATTAAAAAGGTACAGTAAAAATATAGTTGTAATCTCATGGAATGACCGTCCATGTGGTCTGTCATTGACCAAAACATCATACATGGTACATGACTACAAAAATTAATCAAGAAATGTCTTGTGCCTTTCTGTTAACCCACCACAATGCCTCTGCTTTGTGGAGTCATAACTATCTGATTTCTTACTGAGGCTCTAAACAAAATGCAAGGCAAAGCCAAGTATGCCACCTGGGATATTCTGAAGTTATGGTTTGATCTTTCACAGCATGGCCTGGGTTTGGGGAGATGTGATATGTGATAAAATGAAAGCAATTCAAGAGACAATATAGCTAGGTAGATGTTATACCTAAGCAAGCTACAAGTTTTCTAGCACTTTTTTTTAAACTTCCTTCACTAATAACACAAATAGTTTAAACGGTAATAGGACACATTTTAAATATGTTTTCTAAGTAGTATAGAATGGTCACCACCTTTCAGCAAACTGTCATTTCATCTGAAAGAGACAGACTAATTGATCAAGAGATAAACGTATATATGTAGATACATATATATATATATATATATATATATATATATACTATATACACACAATAGTATATACTTTGTACATAGAATATGTATTCTATGTATTGTATGTGGAAAAATATACCTTGTTCACACTCACGTTTCACTCAACTAATGGATTTCTCTTTACAATTTTGCATTGCAAAAACAAAGCTCTAGATGAAATATTTCCAGTGACTTAATCATTAGAGACATACTAAATCTAGATAATCTAGGCAAAAGTTGAGGTTTCTTTCCTCACAGTGTCTGACTATGCAGATTGTTTCATATCACTGGATAAGTTACTTTACAATTATCTCTTTAATCTTGCAATAAACCTGACCTGATAGGTGAATTATTTCAGAAGGAAAAGCAGGAGAAAGAAATGCTTACTCTATCTAATCCATAAACCATCCTACTCTGCTCCAGGTAGGACTCCCTAAGAACAGTACAGGGACTATGTGCTTTGGCCTCACATTGGTTATGTCAGCTAAGGTCCCCAAGACTCTGCAGTGTCATTCATGCAGCCTGCAATGCTCTAGTCCTGACGTCCCCAACGAAGTTCCTCCTTCATTTAAATTTCTGCCGTTGAGCACTGACACTGTCTCCTGACTAGGCCTTCTGGAATCTAGACACCCACGTGCTACAGCACCCTCATACCATTTATGTCTGTTTCCATAAAAATGGATGTCCACTTGTTTACGTGTTTTCTCTGCGTTCCTGGGTCCTTTCATGTGTCTGTTCACCTGATGTGAAGGATGCCAGAGTACGTATTTCCTGCCGCCCAACCACAGCAGCAAGACTCGGCTCTGTCGTTGGACCACCAGGAGGATCCCACTGTGGGCCTGACATGTGGAGGTGAAAGCTGCATTGTCTCTCAGCTCCTCAACAGCCCCAAGTTGCCAGTGAAAACAGAAGAAATTCACAAAGCCCAGAAACTATGGCTTAGGTTGTCATAAGGCAAGGTTGAAATGTTACTTCAGTTTCTATAGATCACTAAGTGCATCTAACCATGGAAACATGATGCTGGTAACTGCCATGAAATGGTGAGATGCCAGTGGCAATCTTCATGTGGTGAAATGTTTCCCCTCGACTTATTTCACCATTTACTTTTCTGAGATTCTAATGGAATATCACAAAATGTTATTTTAAAAAAGGAAGTAGTCCACTAGACCGTGAGCTCTACGAAGTCAGAAAGGACTTAGTATTTTGTCTGTTGTTGTTGTTATTGTTGTTTCATTGTTGTACTCACCCCAGAGCCATGCATGGCACTCAATACATTGCAGGCATGAAGGCATGAATTAACATTTATTGGGTGCTTACATGTTCTAGACACTCCTGAGAACTGGTAATACTGTGACCAATAAGATCAAGCTCGTGCCTTCATGGAGCTCACATTCTATTTGGGAAAGGAAAAAACAAGCAGAATTAAATGAAGAAGAAAATCTCAGAAACTGACAAGTATCAGGGAAAGCAGGTGGGGGTGAATTTAGATGGCATGGATAGGAAGGATAGGTCTTTTTCATTGAATGACTGGAGCCAGCTGTGAGAAGATCGCAAGACTTCCCATTCTTGGATGCCTAAGAGAATTGCCTAAGGAGTTGAGGACTATCAGTGACTTGACCACATTCTCAGAGACTAGTTTCACTGAGTTTGGGAGGTGGGGGCCTGAGCATTGGTATGGTCTATATGTTCCCCAGCTGATTCTAATAATCAGGACTGCGAACCACTAAAGAGGAAAAGCATTCCAGGTGAAAAAATAGCTAGTACCAAATTCTTCCAATGAGGAATGAGCCTTGTGATTGGACCAGTGGTTAATAAATCTCTAATTATAATCACCTAGACAGTTTTTAAACCTCCAGATGCCCATGCCACACCCCAAACCCATTAAATAGAGGGCAGGGTGGGAGTGGGGCCAGGAGGAGTGAGGAGTGGGAAGCAACAGTATTTTCAAAAAGTAGTCAGGAGTTTTCAATGTACAACCAAGTGTGTTAGACAAGTGACCAGTCTTCCTGGTTTTCTCAGGACTAAGGGATTTTCAGGGATATGAAAATTTCAGTGCAAAAACTGGGGCTGTCACTGGCAAACAAGGATAATTAGTCACCAGGGTTAGGCAAGTCGTTCTCAAAGAACGGTCCTATGGCATCAGAAACGCTGGGCTGAGGCCCCGCAATGTGTTATAACAGCCTTTCTGCATGATCTTGATTTAGACTAAGATTTGAGAACCAATGTGTTAGAGTAATGGGGAAATCTGTGTCTACAGTGGAGACAAAGACGGGAGCACTGGTTTGAAGAATTTATGAATAAATAAATTAATTCATCAGGAAATATATGTTGATAATGTCTAAACAGTGGGATGAATATTAAAGTCTTATGATTTTATCAATGTATAAACCAGTAGAAAGGCATGTTTTGCACAAGAATAAGACAAATGTTTATAGTTTTTAAACAATCAAAAGCAAAAGAAAATCAGCATAAGGCTCAAACTGCTGTGAAACTCCTTAGAATAGAGTACCTTGAAAATATACCAAAAGAAAATGACTTAGTTTTTTTTTTAAAGTGTACTTGCTATATTTCCCTGAAAGAATTAAAAACCACCAAGTTCTCTGTCTTGCCATTGAGGCTACCTTAGTACTCTAAATGGCTGGCTTAACACAGCTCTCTTCCCCTCCATTCCCAGCCTCACCCCAGACTAAGTACTTTTCATGGGTCAAGCCAAACCAGGGGGACTGTAACACTATGTAGATACATAATTAAAATCCCCCCCCTTTCAATTTTCTTGCTCTGCTGGAGACCAAACCTGAGCGATTGTTCTGAAAAGCTGGTCCTACTCTTGGAACCCAAGATACTGAGGAGGACTAAACAGTTGGGCTGAAGGCTTGCCTGCTGAGGCTGGGAGATGGGTGGAACCAAGAAACCCAGAGGCCCTGCTGTTCCTGAATGTGAAACTCTCTACTTGAGTGTTGCTGTAATGGAGTCAGAGACAATAAGCCCTCTACCATTCTAATGACCACAACTACCTAAGGTATCCTAACCAGAAGACTGAAGAAAACAAAAAAAAAAAGATAATCTTTAACCTAAAAAAAAAAAAAGTACAAGAGGTGGGAGAATCACCTGAACCCAGGAAGTCAAGGCTGCGGTGAACTCAGATCGCACCACTGCACTCCAGCCTGGACGACAGGAGTGAACTGAAGAAGAGATTGACCTGTTTTGAGAGTCAAATTAGTAGCCTAGAAGCATCACACACTGGGGGCAATGAGGGGGGTAGGGGAGAGACAGCAGGGGGTAGGGAGGGAGGAGAGGGTGGGAAGGGATAACATGGGGAGAAATGCCAGATACAGTATGCACCTAAAGTTAAATAACTAAATTAAAAAAAAAAAAAAAGAAAGAAAATCAAAAACATGCAAAGAGAGAGAAATCGCGAGAGAAAGATAACTCATCTTAAGATTAATCCTGGAGCCCTCTAACATAACAATTAAACAATAAAAGAAAGTTTCTTCGAGAGGAAGAAAGACTTAGGCTACAGATTGAACTGAGTTGTAAATGGAATTGATAATAAACTACAGTTGAGCATATATCCTAAAGTTCTTGAAATTCAAAGTTTTGAAAACAAAATCTCACAATTTTCCAGATTGGAAGAACAATTTCTTTATAGGAAGAGAAAAGAATTAGACATGTATACATATCAAATTTCTCATCTGCAAATGTGGAAGTTAGAAGGTGCAAAGTAATACCTATAGATTATCTAAAGAATTGCGAACCAGAGAGCCTCCACCAATTATCAGACTTGAAAAAAAAATATTTAGATATGCAACTATTCATTTAATAAATGACCCAAATATCCATCTAAAGAAAATACTCAAAAAAAACCTATTGAAATAATAGATACGAACAGAAGCCTCAAGAAAAGAGAAGATTAAGCAAGGAAGAGACATTTATGAGAAATAAATACAGATACACATATATACGTATGCACATGTTATGCACATATAATTAAATCTAGGAATGATACACCAACAGACTATCCAAAAATGTATAAAATGCATGCTAAGTAAAGACTCCTGAGATAAAACAGACATACCTTAAGAGAAATGTTAATATTCTCTATAACTTAAAATATATTACCTCAGTGCAGCCTAGGAATTTGGGATAAGTGTATGGGGAGAGAGAAATAGATAGAAAAGGTTTTCTATAGATTTTATGTATCTTCCTGCAAGAATAGAGTATTTTGGCAAAAGAAACTTCTTGATTCCATGTGAGAACAGAGAAATATGGGTAAGATTATGAATACTGGAAAGTAAAGACAATCATTAATGGAATAGAAAACTAATTGAACAAGGGCAATAAAATAAAGACAATTTTAGGTAATTATCAAAAGAACTTTTAAAGAGAAAAGAAGAAAATAAATATTAAGTGTAAAGTAAAATGGAGAAAAACACTCCTAAATATATCATCAGTCAAATAAACGTGAATGGCCATAATTATCTCATTTTTAAAAAGATTGACAAATTAGATGTTAAAAATTAAAATAAAGCAATAAAGATTTAATATGAATAAATGAGTTAAGAGATAGGCAAATGCAAATAAAAAGCAGGTAGAAGTAGCAATGTTAATAACAAAATAAGGTAAAATTTGAGGACAAAACACTAAGATTAAAGAAAGGGTTAATAATAAAGGCATATGAAAATCTACATATGCATACACATTCCAGTAATGAATCGGAATATACCAAACCACATGATACTTAAAGCAAAAAAATAGAAACAAATAAACAAAAATATGGTCAGATCCACGAGAGGAGAATAAAACCCCCATGAAAAAAGTACAGTCTTACTAGAACCAGAGAATAGAAATCAAGGACACTACAGCTACCGGAAAGCAAAGGGGAAATTCCAGACGGGAGACAGCCCAAAATGCAGAGTCTACAAATTTGGTTCCAACTGTGGCTGACCTTGTGATGTGCACATAGCACTGATAGCTAAAGCTAAAAGAACTAAACCAAGATTAGTTCTTTTGCTGGACAGTTTGAGTCCAGCAAAATGAAATGACTATTTTTAAAAAAACAGCACTCTTCAGGGGAGTATATCAAAATACAGAGTCTCCAGAAAAAATCATTCGTGACTAGAAAACAATCTAAATTTACTCTACATAACTGCCCCCAACATGCCACAGAAAAAAAAAAATCCAGGAAAATACGGCATTTGCAAGAGAAATTACAAATAATGGAGACCAATTACAAGATGTGCAGATATTAGAACTAATGTCTTGGGATGCTTCCACCCAATCTTCCTTCCCTCTCTTCTCCACTCAGAGTAAACATGCATGAATTTTGGTAGCTTTCACAGTCTTTTCTAGCTCCTGCCGCATTTTCTCTCATAGATGTTTCCATCCTTGCAAGTGGTGCCTGCTTCTCTGAGGATTCAGTTACACAATGGATCCGAGAAAGCTTAAGATCTGAGCTACTGCTCTAGTAATGTTTCTCAGACTTCGGTGGTCTTGACACTTGCAGGTCTTATTAAAACACAGGTCTTACTAAAACACAGTTGCTGGGCTCCACCTAAGAGATCTGGATTCTGAATCTGCATGTCTAAGAAGTTCCCAGTAATCCTGATGCTTCTGGTCTGGGGCTATGCTAGTCTGAGCATCACTCCCTGTGGCCCCCAAAAAATAGGATGATAAGGGATCTCACCAATCACTTTTCCTTGTATTGTTTCTGAATTATTTCCTGGGGAAATCTGATGCTTGAGCATCTGCTACTAGAGGGAAGGTAAAGCTTAGGAGGCAGGCTTTCTCCCCTGCTGCAACCAGAGCACCTCTGCTACTATCTGTTTTATATATTGATATTTTATTTGATAAAAGAGTTCAAATGATTAGAAAAATATTTGAAAACAATGGCTCTAACAAAACTCAGCCAAGTCGTTACCTATACAAATCAAAGACAATCCTGGCAACTCCTGCCTCTGGTCGGGTTTACCAGCTGGACTACTCTGACCAGTAGCTACATTTTGAACAGCCATGCTCCATGCCCACCTTTCACATGCGTAAGTCTGCAGTAACACTTAAGTCTCCAAGAACTTCCGATTTCCCTGACTCACATGTTCCCTGCTCTCAACACATGGGAGAGACTTTTTATTCTTTTGGTGGGATAAAATAGCTTCTAAGCAAACCATATTGAAGAAACATTTTCCTCTGGCGAGGGCAGACCCCTTTCCCTTTCTTCTTTCTCTATTGCCTTTTCAAAACCTCATCACTTTTCATTCATTCTTTTAAACACATTCCTGCTCTGCCACTAGAGCTGAGTTATTAAAAAAGCTCAATAAGCTTCATGTGTCTTATTTTTTGTCTTATGTAAATAAAAGGGCCTGCATTTTACTTTTTAGTACTAACTGATAGATACAAAACATAAGCAACAGTGAATTATAAAGGGCTGATTTGGCACAACCCAGTGATACTGTCTAGTTTTTACAACATGGGAGAAGCATTACACAGTTACACATAACTCGTTTTTTTTTTTTTTGAGGCACAGTCTTGCTCTGTCACCCAGGCTGGAGTGTAGTGGCATGATCTCAGCTCACTGCTACCTTCCATTCCCAGTTCAAGCAATTATCCTGCCTCAGCCTCCCGTGTAGCTGGGATTACAAGCATGTGTCATGATACCCGGCTAATTTTTGTATTTTTAGTAGAGATGGAGTTTCACCATGTTGGTCAGGCTGGTCTTGAACTCCTGACCTCAGGTGATCCTCCTGCCTCAGCCTCCCAAAGTGCTGGGATTGCAGGCATGAGCCACCATACCCAACCTCATAAAACTCTTAATTCTTCAGGTACAAGTGATGGAAACCTAAGAAATTTTTCGCTTCTTTTACCATTGTACATATTGCCACTTAATGAACCAAAAGGACTTCTGAGATTAAAAGATGTGAGAGGGAAAAGTAGATGCAATGTATGTTTGCTGTTAAATAGAGTTCTGACAAGAATTTGGTGGGAGGAAGCTACTAGACATCAACTTCTACATTTTGAATCAACTAGTAATTTGAATATGTCATCCCCTCTTCTTCATTATCCTGGGATAATTAGGAACTATCTTTCAGTGGTTAGTTTTTTCAAAAAATAACGTTGGTAAGAAATTAAATCAGACAAATGATAAACCGAAAATAAGGCAACAATACCAGAGAGCTGAGGGAGCCTAAGTCCTCTTCTTTAAGATGTATAACAGTTTAAACTTTCATATTGGTAGTGACGACTTTTGGAGGGATATGTTTGAGGCAGACAATCCAAAGAATTTACTCCAAAACTTCTCCCAACACCTCCCCATCAATCCTGCTTCTATCTTGTTGAAGTATAGGCATACTAAAAAAATCTGCTTAATGAGATAAGGAGGGATGCAGGGGTAGAGGGGTAGAGATTTTAAACACTGGTTCAAATGGTTGAGTTTGAATCTCAGATTTAGATACTCAGTAGACTTTACAAAAGATGTACCCTCTTTCTGCTCTGTTTCTGTATTTATACATAAGTTAGGCCAACCTAACTCTCCAGGGTTGTTTTGAAGATTTCGTGGGATAATGTCTGCAAAAGCAAGCCTTACGGTTATTTGCAACACAGTACTTGATGCTCAATAAATGTCAGTTAAAAAGTAGGAAGCTAATTCACAATCTTGTGGAAGCTCAAACTAACAGGCCTGGCCAGGCACAGTGGCTCACGTCTGCAATCTCAGCACTCTGGGAGGCTGAGGCAGATGGATCACCTGAAGTCAGGAGTTGGAGACCAGCCCGACTAACATGGTAAAACCCCTCTCTACTAAAAATACAAAAATTAGCCAGACATGGTGGCACATGCCTGTAATCCCAGTTACTAAGGAGGCTGAGGCAACAGAATTTCTTGAATCAGGGAGACAGAGGTTGCAGTGAGTCGAGATCATGGCACTGCACTCCAGTTTGGGTGACAGAGCAAGGCTCTGGCTCAAAAACAACAACAACATCAAGAATAACAGCAAACCAGCAGGCCCACCTTCAAGATGACATAATACATCTTCAGAAACGAAATTCGAAATAAAGGTTAAAACAGTCTTAAGTTATGTAGGGGTTTGTTCTATAAAGAATTTCATTTGCTATATTGTAGAACTGGGGATAAAAAAGAGGTAAGTGAATGAATAAATAAATACAATAGAATGTAGGAGTGCTCATACTTCCATATACAAAGTCTTGCTGGAGTAGACAGAGGAGCAGTTGCCAAGGGTGAGGGGAGGTGGGTATCCAGGGGAGGTTTGTTTCGCGTAGAGACTCACAGAGGACTTGAGCTCTGGTTATAAGTGGGAATTCATCACACAGATGTAGTGGGGTAGGAGGCAGGGAACAGTGAGCATACCAGACTGAAATTATATGTGCTCATATAACATGACTTCAGAACAACACAATTTCATCAATTTGCCATGAAAAACAAGAAAAGGAAACATCATAGGTGAATAAAACTTGCCCATTTATAACAGACAGTTTTAAGCACAAGAAAAATGGAGAAAGTAAGAAACGTGAATAAGGCTCTCAAACTGTGTGCTACAGAGGAAAAAGAACCCAGTATTCAATAACCTGCTTGAGTCCAGCTCTACCAGATGCTACCTGGGGGATCTTGGGTAAATCTCTTCAAACTCTGAGCTTCAGTTTTCTCATCTCCAAAAACTCAGAGTTGGCTTAACAGATCACTAAGGAACCTGTCATTTCCAAAAACCACAGGACACAATGAAAATCAAAGCTCTACTTCTACATATCTATTAATTAAAATAGGTCAGTGACAACTCTGCTGCTTCTTTTGAAAAATCACTGTTTTGAAACCTCACTTCACCATACAAAACAGATTATACACCTATAAATCTTATGTCTATATGTTTGTGTGTGCACGAGCGTATGTGTGTTACAGCTTATTACTTAGGGGAAAAATAGACTGGATTAAGTCACACCTGGGTAAGGTGGATGGGGAGGAAGGGATGGGAAGGAAAAGGAATTTGAAATGTCTGCAGAGCTCATTAGTGCCCTGATACCAAATGATTCAAGGACATCTTTGGCTTTGATTCAAGGAGTTGTTCTGTTCTGAGTAACATGACGACAATCTAAAGATCCACAGCTGGCCTCTGGAAAATCCTGTCAGATTCTTCTGTTATAAAAGTAACAGATTTGCTATATTGGTTGGATGAAACAGGACCATGTTAGAATGAATCCTGTCAAAGCCATGGGACCAGAAGAGCTGCTTCCTAAAGCAGTTTTGGTAGAAGATGGGATTTGTTTTTAAGTTACTCTGGTATTAAGAAAGGTTGAGCAAGCAGTTTTGAGAGGTCACAGCTCAAGCTGAAACAAAAAGTGAATATTTGTGCTTAGACACTGTGATGGAGTGCATTTTTGTTACTCTGCCCTACGTCCTTAGTCCTGGGGTTTCTCAGCCCACTCTCCAAATAATTCAGAGGACAAACGACTTCAAGACGAATCATGTGCCTCCATGCATATATCCTGTCTTCTTTTTCAGGAGTTTGATGGCACAGTGGATGCTACCAATGACACACTTTGACTTGGAAATAATTAGATAGGCTCAAGTTTTTCTCAGACACACCCTTCATTCTTCATTCATCACAGCATCCCCGAAATTGAAAGCCAGCAACGACCTGATGCACCATCAATTTAGCTGCTTATTCCTAAGAAAAAGTTAAAACTTTAAACTTTTGGATAATATGATGAGATTAAAATCATAAATTTATTCCAGAGGTGTGAAGGATTTTCCCCAGATGCTTTTTTCCACTTTTGCTTTTTAAACTGAAGATAATCCTCATTAAAGTTAGACACAGATTAATCTAATACATAATTTCCACTACTTGCTGGGGGGCTCAGTGATTGTTATATCACACTGCATGTGCCCCCCTTATATGTGAGGTTCTCCCCTCCAGCTCCTCACCTCTCCTTCTTTAGCTCCCAGAAAGTTCTGACCACCAATGAATGGAACATGAGCCACCTGAGAGCCAGTGATACCAAAATATTTCTAGGAATGAATTTATCTCTTTTCAAATACAAACTCTAAGCCCTGCAGAATTTCTTTTTCTTTGGGAGGCAAAAGAAATATTTTCCTTGTTGCCACACCAATAAATTTTCTTTTTCCCCCCTGAATTTTTATAGTCAATTTTCTACACTCAAATTTGCATGCCTGGTGTAATCATCCAGGAGCTTTCCTCCTGGAAAGCCAGTGTCTCATACACCTCCCAGCAAACACTGACCACAACGAACAAACCTAAGCATTGCGTAATGCTAAGCAGACCTGGGCCTGCAGGCAACAAGATGCCACGTTTGGGACAGCTTTCAGCACTCATCCAGTGCCCTGCTTTCCACTCATCCCTCCCTGCAATTAGTGAGGTGTGAGGTAAGTGGACAGCTTCTGACCCCCAAAGCAAAGGAGAGCAGTGACTTGATTGTTATTTTGCAAATACTTTGCTGAGGTTGACCACTGTCTGAAACAGTTTCATTTCTATGTAAGTGTTGCTTACTAACCCTTTTCTCCTGAGACACTTGAACATCATTTTACACATTCCTACATAATCCCAAAGAATTTAAGAATACCGCAGATTCACACTTTATTTTTAAGCAACTGGTGCCTGATAAAAACTTTTCTGGAGACAGAAGTAGCTTGGTGCTGGTGCTTGATCCATTTAGCAAATATTTAAGTCAGATTCAAGCCAAGGAATTTTTCTCATTGATGCATTCATTCAAAAAACATTTTCTTGAGCATTTATTTTGTTCAAAATACTATGGCAAATGCTGTGGTTGACATGAAAACCAAAGCAACAGCTTCTCCCTTAAGAGATAATATTTGTGTGTCCATGAACAATTGTAACGCTCCTGTGTACAGAAAGTGTAGAATTGAAAATTTTAGAATAAGAAAATAATGACATGCATTTACCAAATTAAGAAATGATTAGACATGGAACTCAAAACTAATTTGCACTTGAGTTCACATTTTCTCATAACAAATGTCGTAGTCAGATAAAGAAAAAATGTAATAGAATAAACAATCTCATTTATACAGTAATTCTCAACACTTCAATTTTTTACTTTATTTTGGTCAATATAAATGTTTTGAGGATGCTGTTATTTTAAACAGTAGTTAATGCTTGCAGATAATTAAGATGTGGCAAGGGCAAGCATAATAAAATGCAATATATTTTAAAGATCTTTTATTATAAGTAAAATTACAAATTGAAAGGGCCTTTATGTGGTATTTTGATCAGTGGTCTGCTTTTACAGATAAGGAAACTAAGGCCCAGAGGCAGTGTAGTACATTTATAAAAGCCTAAAGCCTTTTAGCCCTGAATTGTGGCAGGTGCCTGTAATCCCAGCTCCTGGAAGGGTGAGGCAACAGAATCACTGGAATCCAGGAGGTGGAGATTGCAGTAAGCTGAGATTGCACCACTGCAGTCCAGCCTGGGTGACAGAGGGAAGCTCCATCTCAAAAAAAAAAAAAAAAAAAAAAAAAAAGCCTACAGCTTTGCCCAGAGAGTGTACCTGTTCCAAACTCATAGCTGTTTTACTCTTAGTTTAGACATAATCCTAATTAGGCTGGCTATCTGATCCTCTAGCCCAACAGAAGACTATTTAGAAAGTAAAAAAAGGAAATGCCACTAGACTCAGATTTTACAATTCCTGCAAAGTCAAAGAATTAACACAATGAAGGAAGCAGCTAGGGAAAACACATCAGAAACATCACAAAATAAATACATCACATGCATCAGAAAATGTGCAGCAGCCTGGTGACATTTAACTTAAGGGCAATTGTTCCATGTACGTTAATAGTCCCTCTGTGTTTAACTGCATTCCAGTCTCTTCTTGTTCCATTCTCCTTGTCTCACACTAAGCTCTAACCACGCTGTTCTTCAGCTGCAAAACTTGCCAAGTGCTTTCCCACTTCAGGGACAGCTCATGCTGTTCTCCCTGCTGGGAACTCCATTCTCCCCATTCTTGACATGGCTGGGCCTTCTTTCTTTAAGACTCCGTTTATTCAGTAACTGCTAGTGCATGGGCACTCAGCAAATATCAGTTGAATAAATAAATGAAAAAATACTTTAACCCTATGTCCTTCAGGAAAAGTAGCCTTTAGTATGTTCTAACTACCAAAGAGCAAAATGCTTATAATATGTCCATAAAATGTTTAAAGTAAGTCTGTCTGAAGGAAAAAAGGAGTGTCAACATCAGGTAACTTAAAAAGTTCTTTTTTTTTTTTTTAATATAATGCAATCACCACTGAGCCACTATCCTAATGTAGTAATTTCTCTTGAAATCCTTATTTTCTTTGCTTTGAAGAAAAGATTTTATAACAATGTGGCTAATGCAGCCTTCCATTTCATGGTAGCAAGCTGCATAACATCAACTTTGGATAACATACTTCATAGATTGATGAAAGAATAACTGCATACATTTTTGCCTAACAAATTTTCCAATCAATTAAATTAAAAAAAGTAACTTTATTATTTAGGTTAGAATCGAAGGCTTAACAAGATATAAAGGTTTTTAATGCAATGATCATGATCAGAATAGACCACAAGTCAAAGGGAACAGACAGTCTAGTTGCTTTTTATACTGTAACTTTCAACTATCAATGAGTTAAGTCAAAGTTTATTTTTTTATAATCCTTCCATGTTGAGACAATTGGTATTTTACAGTAGAAATTTAAACCCACATTTGTATTTTCTCCATTATTTGTCAGTTCAAGTTGCTCACTTCTTTAGTCTTAAGGCAGTGCCTCTTTGCCCCAGCTATGCCAATTCAACCTGGGATGGGAAACATTGAGCTCTGACACCCTTAAGAGCTACCAAGATTTTGTGATGGAAATGAAGCTGACAGTTTTGTCAGGGATGTGAGAAGCAGAATCAGATTCAGCTAGTTCCTGTAGAGATGTGCTGGCTCTATAAAGATGAAGATAATAAAAGCAAATTTGGTGGGTAAAATGAGTAGATATAACTCAAAGACACATGGGAAAAGATATTGAGTGAAAGGATGACATTTCACACATTACTGATAGGGGGAGCAGTTCCTTTGCCAAGGGTTTGGTAACCACGGGAGGAAAAGAAGAGACTTAAGTGTTTCCTTAGGATCTCCTACATCCTACATTTAGATTAATCTTCTTAAGATCTAAAATCCCTGCCCCCTATATTTCATTCCTGTTAATTCGTATTTCAAGTGAAGGACTAACAATTCCTTGGCAGCATATATGTGCAATGAGGCTCCTAATGATCCAAAGTCCCATTTCCCACATAAATTGAGTACTTGATTTTTAAAAAGTTACCTTGGTCAATGCATGTATTTCTACAATCTTTGAAACAATCCTTAAAGGTAGGTATTATTATTTATGCTTTGCATGTGAGAAAACTGAAGCTCAAAAAGGACAATGAACTTGCCCAAGTTCACACAGCTAAGAAATAGCAGAGCCAGGATTCAAATCCAAATCCTTCAGAGAGAGGCTGCTCTCTTAGCTTAATTGTTGCTTCTTATTCTCACTAAAGGAACTTATTAACTAAAGAAAGATATTTTTCTTTTATAAAATGTAAATTAAATAAAATCTCTATGAAAATATGTAAAACATCTCCATCATCTTTCTAATAATAAATATTAACTTTACCTGTACTGGGTTTCCCAAGAGCCATAGCATCATTACAATGTCATTTTCTGGCAAGATATCTGGACAAGTCATGCTTCTTGTCCATGCTCTGCACAGGCCATGTTACCGCCAATGACCACTATGGTGCCCATGTGTATTTGGAAGTTCTGTCCCAGGAAAGAGGCAATATTTGGGAGCTGAGGAGCTAATTCCCCTGAAAGCTGTTTTTTATAGCAAGTACTCAAACAGTTTTCATTTTCTATAATTTTTATTTGAGAAAGATCTTAAGGTAACAGTCCTTTGTACAAAACCTTATAGGTTTCTAGTTTGGACAAAAACTGTTTTTGTCCCCTGTTCTTGAGGGGTGCATGTGTGCATGTGCGTGTGTGTGTGTTTTACTGATAAAGAAACATTCTTATCAGTGTTATAGGTTATGTTTACTATGTACCTGAATAATTTAAAAATTAAGAAATGTGGTATCACAAATAGCCAGCTAACTAGCTTTCCATTGAATCAAATTTTTGTTTCTCCATTATATTCAGAGACACATATCTTTCTGGCTGGTTTTAAAAAAATGCAGAATTTAGGTTCTTGCCTCTGCCACTCATCCCTTCTCAGATACGATGTCATCATTTGCAAAATGAGATATCTAATAAAATACCCAAGTTATACTGAGACTCAGTTGGAGTCATTCATTTGAAGACTTTTGAAAATGACAAAGCCTAATAAGCCCTCATGTGAGCTAGTGCCTTACATAACTTACAGCTTTTCTTTGTATGCCATCATAAGAGATTCCATGTAACAGCAACCTTCTGTAGCTTCAAAGGTTGTGGTGTTGCTGAATTTGAAATTTCTTTTGCTATTTTAAATTTGGAGATTTTTCCCCAGGAAGTACCTAGTCTGAAGACACAGTTTACATAGAGAAGCCTACTTGCAATTGTGTGGCTCTGTGCTCCCACACAAAGTAAGAAAAGAAACTTGTGACATGTTAGAATGTTGGCCAACAAAGAAGAGAGTGTGAGAACAACTCTGAAAGCAAGACAGACTTAAACTGAATGGATGTTCCCACTTTTTTGAGAGCCCTCACATTAAGGTTGGACAAACGACCAGAGGATGGGGAGGAGAAGTATGATGTCCACATTGAAATGCCCAGAGTGCTAGAAGAAATCCCCTATTCAGTAACTTTTCAGATAATACCTAGGCCTATAATGATTACAGCATGGTTCTAAAATGAGCAGTAATGAATAGCGTTGAATCATTTAAACTCCTAAGAAAAAAATCAAGAACAAAGTCTAATGATTATCCCTACTGAGTAAAATATTGCAGACCACAAAATGGTTTGTCATTCTAATGCATTTCCAGCATAAACAAACACATACTTGTAACGCACATACAAACTCCTACATGGAAACCATAGTCAAAGGCTGAAAGAGTTAATTTAGGCCTTGGAGAAAACCTGCTTTAAGCACTGGTTCAAAAGCTCTTAAACAGCAGAAAAATCAATACACTTTTATCAGACGTCAGTGTTTATAGAAGCAATACAAAACAGGATTTTGTTAAATGTATATATTACGCCAGATCAAACTGTAAGTTAAAACATCTGTGTCCAAGTTAATCTTAGATACAGCATGGAGATTATTTGAATTGTGTGTTTCCTTTTGTGACCTTTTTAGATGTGGCTTTTGTGGCGGGGGGGGGACAGGCAAGGGAATAATTTTCTTAAGCTTTTAGTTGCCTGCAACAGTGCCAACAGTTGAATATAACAGCAATATTTTTTTAGGTTACCCAGATGAATAACAAAAAGGAAGGAAAACTCCTTTAGTAATTTCAAAATAGTGTTGCATAGGGAATCTTTAAAAATAAATTATAGATATAGATATGTGCATCTAAGATTGCTATAGGCTCTCCATGGCATAAAATTTTCAATTAAAACCACTTTTATGAGCTATAATCGCATTTTGAGAAAACATCCACAACTTGCTCATGGATTATACAACTTCCTCGATGAAACAAGCCTTCAAATATAAGCAAATATAATGTGTTTAGCTTAATATGCATAATGTTTTTAACATAATAAAGATTTTTAAAGTCTCATAGAAAGTGCTTGGTTCTGGTTTGTAGCAGACAAGCAAAGAAGAACTGAAGTTGATGGAAGCTTTCTTTTTTTAGCTCTGTTTTTAAGGGATCAGACATCTGTAATTCAAATCCATTTTGATTGAAACAATAAATTTGATTCAATTCTGAAATTTCATTTGAAAAGTGTAAGAGAGAAATTCATGGGACCCCTCAAAGAAAATGACAAGCCTGGTCTCTGAAATATGTCACGAACACATTAACACCATGTAAAAATAACAGCAGAGCCATACCAAAGTCACAATGGCCAAATGTCCTGCAAACAGGGCCCTTCCTAGGAAAGGAATGTGTAAATCTAATAATAATTGTATCTGTGTTAAGTACTTGGAACGTATGATTGAATCTCCTTAATTATTATTTTTGGCGTGGTAATGATATTCTGTCTCTGTTTACTTGGTTATGTGTTGGGCAGAAGATAAGAACTCAAGATTAAGAAGACTACATTGTAGACACTCCATGGGAAGCAGAGTCATTTAACAAACACACATAGAGTATATTATATATTCTATACACTGAGTACATATTATGGCCAGGAATACCTGACTTTATGAAGCTTATATTCGTGTGTGTGTGTGTGTGTGTGTGTGTGTGAGAGAGAGAGAGAGAGAGAGAGAGAGATATGCCAGTTGTTGATCACTACAAAGAAAATTAAGCAAGGAAAGAGAACAGAGAATAAATCAGGAATGCTGTTTAAATATGGTGATCAAGAGAAACCTCTCTGTTGAGGTGACATTTTAGCAGAGTCTTATAAAAAGAGCCATTAAGCCCCACGGATGTCTGTAAAAATAATATTCCATATAGATATAACAGGAACTATTAGCATGCCAAAGCAGGAGCTTGCTTAGTGTTCTTGAAAACATCAAAGGGGTCAGTGGGGCTGAAGCAGTACAGAAGGTTGAATAGAGAGAGAAAATAAGAGAAGTAAATAGGACCAGATCATTCCACCCCTGGAATTCATGCTGATCATGATGGAAACACATTGGAGGATTTGAGCACAACAGGGTCATGATAATCACTGTGTCCAATGACTAGGGTGGTCCAATGAATAGGGTTTCCATCTAATGTAAAGCACAATGCTAAAAACACTACTAAGTATATAAATGATGTTCAATAAAGATGTTTGAATGAAAGAAAATAAAAGATGAATTAGTATAAGAAATGGTGGTGACAGCCTGTGCCCCAGCAGAAACTTATCTACCATTAATCAAAACTATATTCCCTTTACTTTGCAGAATATACCTGAGCAGTATAATAATTTAGCCACTTCAAGCCATCAGTGTGTTCCATGAATTAGTCGACTAACAGATTTGGCCAACGTAACTATCAAAAGAAAGGAGCTCTCTTAAGTGTCTGGACAAAAAGAGATCTAGGGGGTAAGTTTTCCATTGGATTCTGAAGAGGGGATGAGTAATAGTAAAAAATTGAGGGAACACTACTAAAAGGAGAAGAAAATAAAGCTGAATTCTGCCTATGTTTCAACTATCAAAAGCCAATTCTGGTAATAACAACTGCCTACACCCACAACATACTTTCAGTGTCTACAGTACTTCGGAATCCAGTTTCTCTATTTGAAGGATGTGGTTATCATTCTTCCTGGAGTACAGGAAATTGGATCTGGAGCTACTTACATGAGAACATGGTTAGCAAGGGCTTTTTACCTAGACCAGGGTAAATAATATTGAGCATTTTGGATACAGCAAAATTGTCTTCACTCTCAGTATACAAAGACCTGCTCTGAAGTAATAAATAGATCTTTTAGAGTGCTCAGTTCACTAGCAGAAAGGGAAAGTTGTCATTAGGGAGATCTGATTCCTTCTATCAGTGGGTAAAAGAAGTTAGGCCAAGCTTCTTCTATAAGAGGTCACATTACAGCTATCATTGATCCAGGTCTCAGGGCTCAGTAATATTCAGCCCTTTTTAGGTTATACAATTTTCTTCATTGTCAAGATATTAAATGGTGATCTAAAGGACAGACATATTTCCAGTAAAAAAAGAATTGAGATTCTGATTCATAACAAGGCAAGTAAACAGAATACATTGAAATTAACTCTTATAAAGAGCAATTTGAAGTACATTCCTTTCCTCTACTCTACAGATATAATTATTGTTTTCTTATGAAATGACTTTTGTTTGATTATAAAGTTATATAAGCTTACTGTTTGAGATGTTGCATATTTTTAATAAATAAATCACCTACAATTCAACAATCCCAAGATAAGAAATATTTTGGTATGTTTACTTCTAGATATTTTTTTCTCTGTATATACATATCCACTCATTCTGCTGTGGACTTTTAAGGACTTATATCTGTGTCTGTCTCCTCAGCATCTCTGGAGAACTTGTTTTTTGTATGCTCTACTTGCCAGCAGCTGTACACAAGTGGGCCTTTCAGATCATGTTCTAAAATAATTGGTAGTATTTAACTATAAAAATTCATTCACAGAGAAAGTACTGCTCCCACTTAGGCCACTTAGATTGCAGAAAGCCATAAGAGGCTCTAGTCCTAACAAGAAAAGGTCAAATAATCTAAAATAATGACTTTTCCTTTCTATTTTTATTATTATTTGAGACAGTATTGCTCCGTCGTCCAGACTGGGGTTCAGTGGTGAAATCATGGCTCATCGCAGCCTTGGCCTCCCAGGCTCAAGTGATACTCCCACCTCAGCCTTCCAAGTAGCTGAGAATACAGGGACCCATCACCATGCCCAGTTATTTTCTCTCTCTCTCCCTCTTTTCTTTCTCTCTCTCTCTCTTATATTTTTTTTATTATTTATTTATTTATTTTTTCTTTTTTTGGTAGAGAAAAGGTCTCATTATGTTGTCCAGGCTGCACCTGGGCTTAAGCAATCCTCCCGCCTTGGCTTCCCAAAGTGCTGGGATTACAGGCATGAGCCACCACATTCAGCCCAAATAATGACTTTTCTTTAGCATTTCCTAGAAGGCAACCACATAAACCAAATATCAAAGAACTGTCAAACCCTTCTAACAACAGACAGTTTCTGAACTATTTCACCTGTGGTAGAGCATGGGAGGAAGAGGCAACTGCCATAAAAGCAGGCAAGAAGAAAATAGGCAAAATTTTTTACAAATTTTAAAGTCTGAAAATGAAATAGCATGACAGAATAACTGAAAGTCATAGCTGAAAGGGGAGTCTTCAACAAGCTCCTCTCTTTGGGCACCTGCTGATGAGAAAGTATGGGAGGAGGGTGGGATGTGGAAAGAGCACTTCAGGGGCACACGCATGCGCATGATGATCCACTGTTACTTGGGCGGAGGAAGAGGGACAGGAGTTCAACCCCACTCCCCTCCTCAGACCCCTACCTCATAGAACGTAGAAGTCTTAAGCCACTGAGAGAAAGAAAGAAAATGTTTCAACTATCAGAACCAAGGCCAACATGCATACTTCCGATCCGTTACACTGTAACCTCAAATTAAACATGTCCTCCAAAACAGAGCTCATTTTCTTCCTCTTAAAATGTCTACCATTTCTTTTAACAATAGATAGTGTGGCCGTGCACCCAGTTTGCATACCACAAACCTTGGAGGTCATCATCATTCTTTCTATCTGACCCTTCTTTCCTTAGAGTGAAATTGATCCTTCTTCCTAGCTCTCAGACCTGAACAGGATGACTTTTTAAATCCCAAGGTTATGATTTAGGTCAGGCCCTTACCATCATCTCCCAGGCTATTAGAACAGCTTCCTAATTAATACCTTTGTCTTCAATCTCTCCACCTTCCCCCCATTGATCAATTCTGTCCCTTATCAAAATTCTTCAGTCTCTCAATCCTACAAATTGAAGCTCAATCTCCTCGGCACAGCAGAAAAACCCATATAGCTTTAAAAAAGCATTAGATCTACACCCAATGGCCCGTCCTGAACCCCGTGCTCCAGCCCCACTGAAGAAATTGCTATTACACCAGCATTCTATACCATTTTACACTTCAGTGCCTCAGTCTTTACACCTCAGTCACTTAGCGTGGAATGACATAACCTGCATTCTCTACTAGATAAACTGGCATTCACCTTTTAAGACTCAGCTTAAGCATCTCCACCTCTGGTGAATCATCCCTGAACCCCTCCCCAAAACCCTGTTTTGCTTCAAGTTATCTCCCCTGTTGAGTTATGATGCCCTCAAAGTAGGGTTATAGAATCCACTGTTTTTGTCTTATTCCTGTTAGCAACTTTAGCCCCAAGCACAATGCCTGGCACATAATAGGTGTTCAACATACCTGTTGACTAAATCTTAAATCTAAAATGAAGACACAGACAGGACTCTCAGTTTCATTAAGTGGTTAAAAATGAGTGGTACTACCATGAGATGCAACCCAGTTCTCCAATTTCAGATGAAATACATTTCCGTGTTTCTACTTAAGAGAACTGAAGGAGATTTTAGAAAAGGAAGATGAATTTGCTCATTCCATTTAGGGAAGGAAAAAAATCTAATAAAGGCTTTTATACATGGGTCTTGCCACTCCAGCCTTTGATAAAGTTATGTACTACACAGAGCATCATGGCATTGCTAGAATTCTGTAGCAAGTTGCTTTTCCTTATCTGTGTAAAAAGGCTTATATTAGGCCTTGCCCACTCATAAGTAATTTCTGAAGGATGTGTGTTCAGTGATAGCATTTCTACTAAGTCCAAACACAGGCAATGCTTTTAAGAAAGAACAATGTGGTGATAATCACCATTTATTTTCAAGTGTTGCATATTTGTTTCAACAAATTTCAAAACATTTCCCAAAGGATTTTAAAGAAAGTCACCAAGGATGTTTAACAAAACAACATATGGAATGCTAATTTTGTTGTGATGCTATACTCTAATACAGCAAGAAACAGATTTTTCGTAAAATCAGCAGATTTGCAAACACTAATTAAGAAACACTGAAAACTATCAAGGTCAATTTAAAAATGCATTTGAAAACAAATATTCCTAGTCTTGTTAGTTCTAGTAATTTCCCTCTGGGGATACACTGTACATCAACAAACTTTTACCATACAAGTTTTACAATGAAAGTAAATAAATAAAGACATACTTTCAATTTTCAATAAAAAGCCAAACAGTGAAGTTTGGAGGGTTGGGTGGAAATAACCAATTTGTCTCTATCAGTATAGTTTCTACTCAGGACTCTAAGATCCTTGGAGTATCGGATTTCACCTTAAGATATATCATTCCTAAAAGATGTTCCATGAGTTCTGTGTTTGCCATAAGGGAATATGCTCTAATACTATTAACCCTAGGCAGGAATGGTTCTCTGTCTTCTGTGGTAAAAGCAAATAACAAGAAGAAACTAGTTTTACAAGTACATCTCTGTGCTGCCTTTTATCCCATGGCCATTCCTTTTACTGTCTCTCTGTCCACTGGACATTTTATTTTCTGCAAGGTTCTCCATCCAAAAAGTAGAGGGAAAAACATGTATGCATGTACATATGATGTGTGCACGTAAATATATGTGCATGTGTGTCACTTTCCAAATGCTCAGATTTTCAACCAGTGGGAATCGACTAACACTCGTGATAAACCTAGCTGTATGTTTAGGGCCACTCATTTCTTGCCATAGTTAACTCCATGCAGAGAAGGTGGGGAGATGTATTATATTTACACTCTTCAAGAATAGAACCACTAGTAACAAGATGTTTTAAATAGGATGATTCATAGCAAACTACCCTTTCGCCTGGGAACCATTGATCCACAACAATGGTTATCTGAATCCAAAATAGAAAAGGTTAAAATATATCATTACATAACCAGAGCCCAAAACTTTTGCATTAGCTTAACATATTGTATTATCTCTTTACACACTATCTTATTCCAGAACAGGCTTAAAGTAGTTTTGTTTGAAATAAGTGTGACAGTGGTGAAAGTTTCAAAAGTTCTTGTTAAATGGAATTTGGCCTTTTATTGCT
Organism: Sapajus apella; assembly: GCF_009761245.1. Lineage (NCBI taxonomy): Eukaryota > Metazoa > Chordata > Mammalia > Primates > Cebidae > Sapajus > Sapajus apella. The sequence goes on from NW_022436994.1 coordinate 13,649,177, forward strand.
ATTGCATTCTCTTTAATGAAATCCATACAAATGACATATACTTAAATGGGTCAGTTCAACATCCCACATATCCATAGTACTGGGCTTCCCAGATGAAAACCAAGAAGTCTTTAAGATAATAACATACAAGTATAGAAAACAAAGATGCAAAAGTGTAAACGTTATAGAGATTAGTCAAATTTACCAACTGACTCCTGGAGGGACACTATCTCACAAACCAATACACTTTCTCATCCCCTTCCTTCTTCATTTCATTTCACCATTTATGATAAAAATAAGGGAAATGTTAGGCTATGGGACAGGTAGGACAACTGTAACCACTGGGTGACTTTATCACATTTCATGGACTGTCATGTCCAGGGCTGTTGCCCATAGACAAAAACAGCATGACAAATAAGACATACAACATTGGAAGTTTTAAAACATTATTTATTACTAAGTCTAAAACACTCAAACACTATAACGCAGTGATTGCCAAAGGCTAAATTGGAGTTTGTGGGCTTTTAAAAAGTTTCTCTTCAGGGGAACATTTCAGCTCTGATGGAGAGGTGTGACACATAAGGAGATGGAGCATATGGCTGGAGACCAATTTGCCTATAAGCTCAAACCAAGTGGACCCATGTGGAGTGCTTTTATAAAATCATAAGCAGTAAAGCTGAAGAAAACTCTAGGTTCAGGCTGCTTTATGGTATCCATAATTAAACTGGACTCACTGCACTCACAGGGTTATTGCAAATTATGAGTAACACTAAAGAATTTTCAAATAATCTAATTATTCCTTTATTTATTCATGTTTGTATACAGTGCTTTTTTTCCTCTGTTCTTAACTGGATGTTTAAAAATTCATAGATATCCAAGCACATTGTTTAAATGCTCATAGGCAATTCACAGGAACTTCCCTCATGAGAGAGAAAAGCAGCATTAGTGATGCCTGTATCAAAGTCCTAGAGGCAGAGCAGGAATAACAAAATGCAAGACCAGAATTAATATTTTTTTAAACTGCAGTAAAGTAGACATAACATAAAATCTGTCATTTTAACATTTTGAATATACAATTCAATGCACTAAGTACATTCTCAATGTTGTGCAATTATCACCACTTATCCTGAACTCTTACTCATCCCTAACAGAAACTCTTTACTCATTAAACAATAACTTCTCACTTTGCTCCCCACCCCACCACCAGAAGCCTGGTAACCTCTAGTTAATTTCCAATCCTTATGAATTTGCCTATTCTACGAACCTCATATATGTGGAATTCTAATGATATCTGTTCTTTGCCCCTACTTATTTTACTTAGCATAATGTTTCAAAGTCATTCATATTGTAAAATATATCAGGATTTCATTCATACTACATTTTGTTTATCCAGTCATCCTTGACAGACATTTGAGTTGTTTTCATCTTTTGGCTATTGTGACTAATGTTGCTATGATCATTGGTATGCAAGTATCTGCGTCCCTGCTTTCAATTCTTCTGGAAGTAATTCCCATGAGTGGAATTAATAGATCTTACAATAATTTTATATTTAACTTCTGGAGAAACTACTAAGCTGTTTTCCACAGAGGTTGCACCATTTTACATTCCTACATTGCACAAGGGTTCCAATTTCTCTGTACCCTCATCAAAACCTGTTATATTCTGGTCTGCTGTTTTGTTTGTAATAGCCATCGGATGAGTGTGAAATGGTATTTCATTGTGTTTTGACTTGCATTTCCCTAATGACTAATGACACTGAGCATCTTTTCATCTGCTTACTGACCTGTTTTCATCTGTTTATCTTTTTTGGAAAAATGTCTATCCAGGACCTTTCACCATTTTTTAATTGAGTTGTTTGTTGTTGACTGATAGAGGTTCTTTCTATATTCTGGTTCTTAATACCTTATCAGATGTATAATTTACAAATATTTTCTTCCATTCTATGAGTTGTCCTTTTGCAAGAGAGTGTCTTTTTTTTTTTTTTTTTTTTAAGACAACGTCTTGCTCTGTCACCTAGGCTGGAGTGCAGTGGTGTGATCTTGGCTCACTGCAATCTCTGCCTCCTGGGTTCAGGCAATTCTCTTGACTCATCCTCCTGAGTAGCTGGGACTATAGGCACACGCCACCACATCCAGCTAATTTTTGTATTTATAGTAGAGATGGGGTTTCACTATGCTGGCCAGGGTGGTCTTGAACTCCTGATTTCAGGTAATCCATCTACCTCAGCATCCCAAAGTGCTGGGATTACACACATGAGCCACCATGCCCAGCCTTAATAGTGTCTTTTGATGTGCAAAAATTTTTAATTTTGATGAAGTCCACTTTATTTTTTCTTTTATTGTCTGTGTCTTTGGTGTCATATCCAAGAAATCATTACCTAATCCACTGTCATGAAGATTTCCCCCTATGTTTTCTTCTAAGAGTTTTACACCTTTGTCTCTTAAGGTAAGGTTACAATTTCATGCTTTTACATTTAGAGATCAGTTTTCCACGCACTTTGTTGAAAAGACTTTCCTTTTTTCATTGAATAGTCTTAGCACCTAGCTTAAAATTCAGCTTTTACCCCATATGTATGGGGTAAAATATATAATAGTCTATATAATATATAGAGTACTACATTAGTCTATATATACCTGTCCTTCTGCCAGACCATACTGTTTTGATTCCTATAGCTTTGAAGTAAATTTTGCAATTTGGAAGTGTGAATCTTCCACCTTTGTTCCTTTACAAGATTGTTTTGGCTATTTGAGGTCACTTTAAGATGGGCATTTTATTTCTGTAAAAAACACTAGTGAGATGTTGATAGAGGTTGCATTAAATCTGGAGATCACTTTGAGTAGTAGCATCATCTGAATAATATAGTCTTCCAATCCATAATCACAAGATGTCTTTCCATTTACTTATGTTTTTAATGTCATTCAATGCATTTATTTTTAATTTATTCTTGCAGACACTTAACTACCACTTATTATGTGCCAGAAACTGTTCCAAATGCTTTAAAACTATTAATTTAGTTAATCTTCATAACAACCCCATATAAAGTACTATTTTAGCTTCAGTATATGAATAAAAAAGCTGAAGCACAAAAAAGTTAGATGACTTATTCAAAGTCACATGACTGCTAAGTGGTAGAACTGGGATTTAAATTCAGGCAGTCTGGCTACAGAATCCATGCTCCTATTATGCTACACTCCTTTTCAAGCATTCATTCATTCTACAAATATTCACACAACACCTGCTAGGACTCCTGAAGCAGGCCATGAAACAAAAGTTTGTGTGCAAATGATTTATTAGGGAAGTGCTCCCAGGAGAAATCAGTTAAGGGAATAAGGAAAGTGGGGCAGAGAAGGGGAAGAATCCAAACACGGGTTTGAAGGGTCTGCCTCAGCCTGATCCTGCAGAAAGCTGTAATGTGTCCATCTCAAGGCAAGGAAACAGGGCCTTCATGCTGCTGCACCAGTCTGCAGCATAACACTGCAGATAACTCTGCTGTGGAGACAAACTTCTAGACAATCCCAGATTTCCATAGGTCTGAGTGAAGTGGCTCCAGTATTCAAGTTCAGTCCTCTGGGGAAAGTTACAAGTTCAAGTTGTTAGGAACAAAGTGTGCTAAAGGTGGCAGATAGACTTACAGAGGTGAAAAAGTGGACTCAAGGGATGTGGGCACAAGGCTAACAATATGTATTGTATATAAGGCACCGTACCAAGCATTCAAAGAAGCAAGATGGATGAGACCAATACACTCACCTTCAAAGATATTATGTATTGGCAAAAAGACAGGCACACTTTATGTAGGGTACATGGTGATAAATATTACAAGAGGGGCAAATACATTGCTAAGAAGTTAGAGAGAAGAGTAACAGCAAATGTTTTATGCCCTGGTTAAAGGAGTCACAAAAACATCATTAAAGAAGTAGTACTTGATCTAGGTGTTGTAAATGGAAAGACCTGGGGAAAGCCTACAAGAACATTCCAACGTGAGCAGCCACACAGAGATATGAAGATATCGAGCACTTTCATAATCATACCACTCAGCAATATTGTACTTCCTCACAATGTTCTTGGAGTATTGGAATTTGTTACAAGTTCCCCAAAAAGTATTAGAAATACACATTGTCAGGCCCCACACCATACACCCCACTTCTGAATCAGACATTCAGAAGTGGGGTCCAGCAGGCTATGTGTTAACCAGACCCTGCAAGAGACTCTGATGCCTGCTTAAGTTGGAGAGACACTGTTCTACCACACCCAAGACCATGGGCCCGTGAAAGCTCAACTGAGCACTATGCACCAGGCTACCTGGAACCAGGCTGCCTGCCCAGCATCACACTCCCACACTCCTGGTGTGGAGTGAATAACACCCAGGAATGAGAAGGAAGTTTAGACTAAATGAAGGGACAGTCATCCAAAGAGCAGACTTTTGTGAACAACAAGCTTGAGCTCAGAATTCCATGTGGCCCATTCAGTGAGAAAAGAAAACAACAGATAGGAAGGGTTTCATTGATCAGAGAGTGCAGCCTGGACCATTGAGAGCTGGCCATCTTCCCATCCATTTCCTGGAAGTTCTCAGAGTTCCTGATCTTCCATTTTCTTTGGAAACTGGTCCAGCTCTGGGGGCTCATAAATACCCACACTGCCTCAGAAAATACTGGTCAAAAGAGAATGAGGGCAGGCTGCACTACTTTGAGATCATATGTCAAATACTATATAGGACACCAGATATTTCCTACACAAAAACTGTTGAGTAGTGACTGTGAATATATTAAAGTATAATTTATGAAGGAATAGCAGTTTCATGGGCCAGGATATGCAGAACGGTGAAATGAATGTATGATTGTGGGGATAGGCATTAAGGTCAGGATGAGGAAACATTAGGCAGAGGAGTGAAATAAACAGAAGTCATGCTTTAGGTAAATGATTGTCAAGCTTTGCAAAATGGATTAGAAAGGAGAGATGCTGGAAGAGGAAAAATCTGTTAGGCTCAGAAGTACAACTGTTGATAGGAGGAAAATATATGAGAAACTCTGACATATATGACATAAATTAAGTATATGACAAACACATGTCTAAGGGAAGTCAAGGGAACATTTTTATGCAGACTGTAGATAGCAATAAATGAAACACACCTCTTCTGTAAAATTATCCACACAATAAAACATAGTAAGAGAAGCTACAACTATACAATGCTGTTTAACTCTCACATTTACCATAGAAGTGTTCTAAAACATGAACGAGCTAAATGATTCCAGGTGTCTTTAAGAAAAATACATCCAATCACACTTTTAGCTTAAACTTACAAATACACTCATTCCCTAACAAGTTGGCAGGTTATGAATGAGCAAAATGACAATCTACATGCCACTAGACTCTCTATGTCCATTGTTACATTTAGGGAAACCATCCACCATCAGAATTCGGTATTGTCTTATTATCAACTCGTCAAAAAAGTTATCATCTGTACAGATTTACAATTTAACAGTAATATCAAGTGTTTATTGAGTGCTTATAATGTGTCAGGCACTATGTCAATTATATGCCTCACAACATTTATTGCTGAGCACAGAGAATTAAATGCATTGCCTAAGGTTACACAGCTTTTAAGTAGAAAAGCCAGGATTCAAATCCAGATCTGCAAACCCCAGAGCCAGTGTTCAATGCACTAAGCAATTTTACTTCACACATTAGCTCTTTTAATTTAATCCTCCTAAATGTCATTGCTTGAGATAGCCATTTTACAGGTGAGGAAGATGAAATACAAAGATGTTAGGTGCCCGGTTACCCTACCGGGAAGATCTAATCTGAGTTGTCTAAGTTCCCAGGGCAGGGCTGCCCCACTATCTGATATGAGGGATGCTAGCACTGGGGCATTCTCAATATTTCCAGAATGCACCAATAGTTTCTGGGAAAGAAAATAGAACATCTGAAACATAGCAAAGCTTGTGTGCGCGCGCGCGCACGCGCGCACACACACACACACACACACACACACACACACACAGATAATGTGGCAGCTTAGGAAAGGAGGTGGATGGTATGGAAAGAGTATACATTTTTAGCTTTTTACTATCAGTTAATGATTTTCAGTATGTGTGTAGAGGGTAGACATACATAGATATAGATAAATATATAGATATCTATATTGAGAAAGAAATCACATGGATTAGCTGTGATCTCAATAAATCCATGGAGAAATTCTCATATATTATTATAAAAAATAAAAAATTATCTCGATAGAGAAAACATGCACGTTCAATGGCATTGACCAAAGGGCTACATCATTCAGTGGCAACTTTCCATGTCTATTCTGTATAATGCAACTCTCAAAGACAACATCAATCCAGAGATCATATACATTTTGCTAACTAAATACCCTTTGTGTTATCTGAATGTTATTTTCAGAAGGAATAATTCTTAGTTAATTCCTAGTAGTTCCCTAACTTGCACCCATACCCCAAATTCATCTCATCCTTTCCTTAATACATCAGTATTCATTTTGAAGAGAGAACGTATACAGCATGACAAAAGTAAACTCAGAAACACTGCAAGGTATTTTGCTTTTGAATCAGGAACACAATTCCAAGAGTAATTAATACCTGCCTAAATATTTTCATAAACTATTGTTACCATTTTGAACCCTTTTTGTCAGTATTATTTTAAACAAAATACATTCTGCAAGTAAATTATCTTCTGTTCAACAAACATGCAAAGATCATTCAGTCCCATTCTTCAGGAGAGTGGCCAGAACCACCTCACACTCTGAATATAGGGAATGAAAGATGCAAGCTCAGCCAGGTACAAGGTCTGCAATCACAGCCACAGCTTCATATAAACAGAAATCAGGATTTCCCCAATCCTGTGATTAGGTCAGGAAATCTCAAATCCCTGAACCAATTGATTAATACAACTATGATGAGTTCAGGAAACAAAGCCGGGGAGGTGGGGGTGGGGATGGGGGGCTGTAAGTGGCTGGGCAAGAAAGGCTATACTTAAACATAATTTGCCCTTTTCCTTCCGTGCCTGTGGGGAAAGTATGATGGAAGATGTCGCCCAGATCGTAGCCTATGTGTTTGGGCAAAGTTCTAGGTTATCATTTATGTATCCTACTTGCACTTTGATCTTAGTCATGCTGACAAAGGAAATGAGTGGAACAAGCCAGGCAAACCCCCAACGCATGGTAATCATGACAGATGAGTTGGTGGGCGGGGGAGGTCTGAGCCATTCCAGCTGTCCTCGCAGGCCATCACCAGGCCCTGGGTGATCTATTAGTAGTGTTAGCCCAGGTGCAGGGACTCCGCTCCAGGCTCAGAGAGTGCAGCCCTGGCCATTAACTGATGTAAGCATGGGGTAACTTATGAAAAAAGCATGCAACAGGAACGGCAGTCAGGAAATGGTTACAAATTAGAAAAAGAGGTATGGAGGGCAGAGGGGCCTCTCATGCCACAGTAATAAAAGCAACTTCCTCTCTTTTCTAATTTCAGAACCACAGAGTAGAATTCTCTCCATATGAAATTCCTCACAAGTCACAGGCTGCACTAAACCACCGTCTGTCCCTTTCAATGTATCATGGTATAGTCACATGGAAACAGATGTTGCTGCCTTCCTGTCACACTGTTAAGGGAGTGTCCTGAGACATGGGGAATGGTGACCTATGAACTCTCAAGACAATTATCTAGCACCTCATAGATGCTTTTGTTCTCTAGAAAATCGGGATCATTAAAGTTTGATCAAGCGTTCCAAGATGATGTCGCTCAAGTTTGATGAGTCTGGTAGACTCTGTAATTGAGCTGAAGGGAGCCTCTCATAGCTTGCAAGTCAAGTATAATGCTGACCTGTGTGAAGGCTCCTTCATTTCAAGCTGTTTTCCTCAGACTGGCTGACTCAGCACCCCTGCCTTGTACCAGCTTCCTGTACTGGTCAGAATTATTCAATCTTTTATCTGTGTCTTCAAGATTATTTTTCCAAGGCTGTATTATGACACTTGTCCTACCACATTGTAATCAGTCATCATGTTTATGTTTGTCTCTCTAACTGAACGGTCCCTTCTTGTGGACAAGGAGAATGCCTTCTATTGCCTTCCATCCATAGGGGTGATCACATATGGTGCCCATGGATATATGTTGAGTGAATGATGGATATACTTCAGCCTGAACTGTCAACGTTTATTATGACTGAGCACAATATATATTTATTTCTCTTTCTGTCTGTTTTAGATTGTATACCTCCCTGTGATTTAACTAAGCTATTTTTCTGTTTACAAACTTTAAAAGACAGCTTAAAAATGTTTTAAAGTTCTATGTGAATATAGGTTGAGTATGTTTACAGAGGATAGAATTCTTGGTAGCATTCAGCCTGGAAGTCAATTCTCTCCCTCAAAAGACACAGGATATCCCAAAGGAAAATAAACAGAACATTATATTCAGCAGAAATGTAGTTAAGCCTCTTATACCAGAAATCAGCTTTTCAGTGCAAAGGCCAAAACCATCACTGAGGAGTTCACCAAAGGGTGGAGTGGGAAATAGGAGAATAAGTAGGTTGTAATCCATAAAATCACAAGTGTTCCAAGAGGAGGAGGTTCTAGGAGAGCCTGTTGGGCAAAGAGCATGCCCACTTGAACACAGAGGGCCTGAGAAAAAGCTCAGTGAGGGCCCCTGAGCAACAAGGCATTGCAAAGACATGGCACACTGCTGCCTGAGGGCAGTCAGGGAGAAGGCTGACACAGGGGCCTGACAAGACAAGGGAAAAGCAAACAGATAAAACGAATAAAACAGAAGGCAAGAAGAAAAGAAAGTGCTGCAATAAGATTTTGTAGCCAGAAGAGAAGAGTTTTAGTAATATAGTAAATGGATCCTGATGAACAAAGGTGAAATGTATATGAATCCTGAAAAACATCTAGAGCCCCTTGCAACACAGCACAAGAGACAATGAGAGTAAAATGGAGAAAGAAAATAACAATGGCTATTCTGGCTAGGGATAACTTGCTAAGTGAATCGAAACTGGTGGACAAAGGGAAGCATATTCATATTTGTTTTAAATGTTCAAATAATTACTTAGTACATTTAGTTCATGCTTTTGCCATAGCATATGATTACATTGTTCTGAAATAAATTGCTTTTGGTTATAAGTCTCAGGATGAGAGCCCTGAAAGAATATTATTATGTATAACAAATGCTTCAGTGTGTGGCTGCTCTCCTCTACCCAAGCAAACATAAATAGCTCTTGATGGACTCTGCCTCTCCTCCTGCTTTCTTGTACAAGAAGAGAAAAAAACAAGATAGAGCAGAATTGGTGTCAGAAAGCAAACACAACCTCATGAAAGACAAGGTATTCCAGGGAAGAACAATTCTGGATAGTTAGGTAACAGGAATATTTAGTAACACTAGCAACACTGTAGACAATACAAACACTCCTTCCGTATGTGAAGAGATATAACCAATAGCAGAAGAGAAGGCATTCACATCCCATAAAAGGAAGAGGACCCACAGTCACAGATAAGATCCAGGAAGCTTTTAATTTGAATAAATTTCTTAATCAGGTGGTAGAGCCACCAGCACATATAACAATTTATGACTGTTTAGAGTTCCTTCATCAGGTGGTAGAACCACCAGCATAAATAACAATTTATGATTGTTGCTATCCTGAACTATTGTTTGTAAAGTCTCCCAATCCTTCTGTAAGCTTCCAGTGTCTAGCCCTTGCAATCTATATTTTGTGACAAAGTTAGAGTAATTATCCTGAGATAAACCCAACCATGCTACCTCCCTCAGAATCCTTTCCTAGTTGCATTCCACCACCTATGAAATGAATTCTGAACTATTCTAAGACAGTACTGAATATGCCTCAGAATCTGACCCCAAACTACCTTGCCAATTTTATCTTCCATTGACCACTCCCCACTCCCCTCATCTTTTTATTCTGCTACACAAGACTCTTCAATAACTCAGAAGCAACTCTGTATATTCAAATGTCTATGATGCCTCCTTATGCTACTTCCACACTTATAACCTACTTTCCACAACTCACACACCTAAATCATATTTATCATTGAAGGCCCTGCTCAAATGTCTTTTTCTCAATGAATCCTTCCTTGGGCCAATCAGTCACAATAACTGTTCTTGCCCTTATGTTCCAACCACATTATGCCAATGCCTGACTGTATCACCATTGAAAACTGATTGAAAACTGACATACTAGAATGTTGTGTGTGTCCAATATTCAAACTAGATAATAAACTCCTAAGGCGGAGATACACTGTCTTTTCCATCTTTGTTTTCCTCCTAGACAGTTTCAGCCAAATGCTTACATTTCTTTAATGCTAGCTAATTTGACATTCAATTAAAGTTAGTCATTATTCCAGGACTTATTGTTTATTCCTAGTCATTACGAAGGAGTTTTATTTTTAATATTTTCTATTCATAATTCATTGGCTAAGTCTACAGAAAGTGTACTATCAGACCTAATAACACATAAAAGTCTCCCTTGAAAGAGACAGAATTTTATATTCAGCAAAAACATAGTTAATCCTCTTATACCAGAAATCAGTTTTTCAATGCAAAGGCCAAAACCCTCACTAAGGATTGAATAGAGTGGGAAATAGGAGAACAAGAAGGTTGTAATCCATACAATCACAAGTGTTCCAAGAGAACCATCAGGAGGAGATCCGAGGGGAATCCGCTGGGCAAAGAGCATGCCCACTTGAATATAGTGGGCCGAAGAAAAGAGCTCAGTGAGGGCCTCTGAGTAGCAAGGTGGCTATTAAGCAGTACACTTAAGTCAATTATTTCATGTTTACTTAAAAACTCGATACAAAAATATAAAATATGATAATTCCCTTCAGTAAACAGATAAAAAGACATGAATTAGGTGTCTGAAGATTGGAAAGGATGAATAGGAGGGGCCAGAGGATTTTTAGGGGAATGAAACTTTTTTTTTTTTTTTTTTTTGAGATGGAGTCTTCCTCTGTTACCCAGGCAGTGGTGTGATCTCAGCTCACTGCAACCTCCGCCTTCCAGGTTCAAGCAATTCTCCTGCCTCAGCCTCCGGAATGGCTGGAACTACAGGCGCCCACCACCACGCCTGGCTAATTTTTGTATTTTTAGTAGAGACAGGGTTTCTGCATATTGGCCAGGCTAGTCTTGAATTCCTGACCTTGTGATCTGCCTGCCTTGGCAAAGTGCTGGGATTATAGGCATGAGCCACCAAACCTAGCTAATGGAACTAGTTTATATGATAATACACTAATGGATATGATACATGTCATTATACACTGTTTTAAGTCCATAGCATGTACAACACAAAGAGTGAGCTCTAACGTAAACAATGAACTTTGGGATGATAAGGATAGGTCAATGCAGGTTCACTGATTATTGCAAATGTACCACTCTGGTGGGGGATGTTGATAACAGGGGACACTATGGATATGTGGACATGGGGGATATATGAGAAATTCTGTATCTGCTACTCAATTTTTCTGTGAACCTAAAGCTTCTCTAAAAAATAGTCTACTGAAAAAAAAAGATTGGATGTCATAGCTCATACATGAAATCCCAGCAATTAAAAAGACTGAGGCAGGAGGATCACTTGAAGCTAGGAGGTCAAGACACCTAAGCAACAAGGCAAGATCTGTCTTACAAAAATGTTAAAAAGTTTTAAAGATTATCAGTGCGCCATGGGGTGTGCCTGTAGTCTCAGCTATTCAGTGAGTTAGGTGGGAGGACCGTTTGAGCCCAGGAGTTCAAAGCTTCAGTGAGCTACGATTGTACCACTGTACTCTGGCCTGGGCAATAAAACAAGACACAAACAGTATAAAAATTTAAAAAAAGAAAGAAAAAAAAGTTTATAGCTTATTTGTAGGATTAATACTAAAACATGAAAAAGTAAAGAATGCAAAACAGTGTAAAACTGAGGTCACTAATGAAAGACTTGTGTTAAAAAGTTGTAGAAAATATATCTAAGATTATAAGGCTAAAAGGAGACACAATCATTAAGAGTTGAAATGATAAGGAAAATAAAAATTTCACTTTTTAGAGTTTGTTCCAAAATGATAATCAGACATGTGCAAACCTCTGTATACAAAGTTGTATCTCAGCATAAATTATAAGCAATCTTGATATTCAACACTGAATTAAATAAACTATAAAATATCCATAAAGCAAATACACTAAAATGATTAAAAAGAATCCTTTCATAGGTATATGTGAGTAAAAAAATGATAATATATCAGAATAATATTTCTAATATTTTACAAAACTACACATACACAAAATTTTAAAAAGCTATAAAGAGAAGTTACCTCTGATCCTTGAATTAAGGAAAACATTTATTTCCTTCTTTTGCTTATCTCTATTATCTGCATTTTTATAGTATGCATTTATATTTTTCATAATTAAAAAAATAAAAGCTGAAAGATAATCTCAGTATCTCAGAACAATCTGAAACTAAATGTCAGCATTCCCTTTTCCTCTCTCTGAATCCAAAATTAGATACAATAAGTCCATAAAAAAAGTTTTGAAATAAATAAAATGCTCTACTTAAAGTAATAATAATAAAAAAGACATAGCCATTGTAAGTTTTTAAGGAAGGTATGATGGTTAATTTTATGCACAAACTTATCAGGGCCACAGGGTGCCCAGACATTTAGTCAAGCATTATTACAATATGCCTGTGAGTCTGTTGTTGGAAGAGATTAACTTGTGAATCAGCAAACTAAGTATAGCAGCTCTCAACCAACCAACTGAAGACATGAATGGGGACAAAGAGGCTACGAGGGAACTTTGCTTGCCTGGCTGTTTGAGTTGGGACATTGGTCTTCTTCGGTCCTCATAGTGGAATTACATCCTGGCTCTCCTGCTTGTCAACTGCAAATCTTTGGACTAATCACATAATTCAATTTCTTATAAGTCATATACATATAACTAGTCTCTTCTCCAGAGAAACAAAAGTGAGAGGAGATATATCTCTCATTACATTAAGTTTCCCATTGCTTCTGTTTCTCTGGAGAACTCTAATATATAAGAAATTATTAAAATTATGCTTGAATAAGGTTAATCTTATAATGGCATGCAAAGTAGAGTTGGGGAAGGCCAGAGGCTAAATATTGAACCAGAAATATACTGCAGAAAGTGAGCAAAAAGGATGAGTTGATGGCCTGGGGTAGAATCTGTGAAAAGGGGCAGATTGTCAGTTTCAGGAAGTCAATAGGACTGAGTTCTAATTTTAGCTGGGCTACTATGCCCTGGGGTAAGTCACTGCCCTTGCCTAAGCCTCTGATACTTCATCTATACTATGAGTTTGATAGATCATAACTCCTCCAGGGTCCTTTTCCTTTCAATGAGTCTAAGATTCTACTGTCGATAGGAAAAAATATTTAGAAGCTTTTATTCAAACTGTGAATACATTGGCTTAATTTTGTTGTCTTATATTATACTGAATATTGCATCAGTGCTCAATAAATAATACATTATACAAGTTCTTTTGGACATCAGGCTTTGATTTTAAGGCCTGGAACTGACCTGACTTTTGGCAAACTCTTTACAATATCAATTACCTTATTAACTTTGCAAACATATAATGGAAAAATGGGCACATTACTTTGAAATAGGTTTGTCTTAATCTAATTACCTTTCTGAAGGAAAAAAGCCAATATATGAGTATAATTACTTCCTATCAAGTAATTTATTGATAATGAAACATTAAGCACAGTCCTTGGTGCAATTTGAGGACAGTATACAGGGATTAAAATGAGGTTCCAGTATTCCAAACAGCCATGCCAGTGTGATATGTGTGAATTTTTTTCCCATTGGTCTGCTACGTGTAATGATGCCCTATGTCTAAGTCTAAGCCAGGGCAGGAGGAAAGAGTCTTGTTGAATTGATTCCAAATAGAAATTCAATGTCAAAGGTGAAAGGCATTTGAGTACTGGGCTTGAAGATTAACTTCCTGGATGTTGAACTTCATGTGATCCACATGATATATGATTCTGATTTTATAGATACACATGACTGAGCCTATCTGATCAAATTAAGGCAATCTTACAAACAAATCACTAGGCCACAGATGCAATAAGCCCACAGAGAGTGCACTGTCTGAATCACATTCATTAATGCCATCTCCATCCCCATCACACAGTTCTCTGGGTATTTCCAAAGTCAGATGTTTAAAAGACCACATCCATGATTCTTCTGTGGCAAGCATACTTAGATATTCTCTGTATAACTGTAAAAATCAAACAGAAAAAGAAAGAAAGAAAAAAGGATGGTACACCAAATCTCTTTTCAGCCTGTTGTCTGATCTCTTAGAACCTGGACACACAAACCAACTCTTACATTCATAAAATTATTTTCCTTCCTTTGTCTTGGGTTCTTTTTCCAGTGAAAACTGGATCTAACAGCATTTAATGTCCAGAAGCTTTCAGGTAAGGCCATATTTTATATCATATTTTATTTCTGGTCTTGGCAGTAAACTTGGAATTATCCACTAAGTCAGGATTTCTCATCTAGTCAACTCCAGGAAAAATACAATAGAGAAAGGAGAAACAGCCAGAGATCTTGACCAACAGGAACTACATTAAACCAGAAAAAAAGGTATTCCATGTATGCTCCAGTAAGAAAGTAAAAAAGGAAGGCTCAACATTTCTATCGTGAGGACTTCTTCCAGCAAAAGGGCTCCATAGAAGACCTTTCATTGACCTTCACCAAGGAATACCAAATATGTCATGACTTTCTTCAATTCCACCTCTTCAGTCCATGCTATCAATTGAGGTTTATGAGAGCTGAGCTATCATTTCTAAAGAGAGAGGAATTTGTTCCAAAAATATCTGGTTTTCTACCCCCACCTTCATTTATAAAACAAACCATCTAAGTCTCTCAGGCTATTTTTCCACAGGTTTGTTTATAATGTGGTAATGATTATGCTAATACCAGCTGGGAATACATTCTATGTGGACATGTTGTGTGAATGTGATTGGTGGGTGTGGGAGAGAGGTGGGGGCTGTATAAGTACATGAGGACAGCTATTCTATAAAATTATAGTAAATGCCCTCTTTTCATATTTACTAGTTTTTGTAAGCTCCTTCTCAAATGGGAAATAGACCATGCTTCCTTTGCAGAAGGATAGTTATTGAATAACGAACACCATGTGTTCTGCTACATCTTATTTGTCTGAGCACTCTGCAGCTATTTTCTAAACCAAATTAATAACAGTATACTAAACTGATTTCCCTAGTGAAAACTGCTGGCTACTACCAATGTCAATATGTATACCCCACTGTCCCCCAAAGCTCAGGTAATCACTGCATAACCAAAGTCTACAACAGTCCCAGAGTGAGGGCAAGGTAACTTTCATGGTACACAAGAGAAAACGGACACCGTCTAATTAAATGATACTGTTTACACAGCGATAGCACTTTCCCTACAAAAAGAAGAGAATGTGAAATTTCAGAAAAGACAGATAGCTAATGTGGAACTTGTCACCATCATCAGCTACGGCATAATAAAATGCACATGGAAAGTCCCTTGCAGCAAGCCCACTGCAGAATAGATTCTTCCTTCGTCTGGGTCAGAGGGTGTGTGTGTCTCTAAAGGAAATGCTACCTCTCCTTTGCTCCTTCACCCACTTGCGGCACAGTGAGCTTCCCACAGCATATATAGGATCTGTGTGCTGGGTGCTGCAGACACAGGGGCCAGAGGTTGGCAGTGAAGTCTCCTGGGTGGTGGAGGAAAAGGAAGTATCTCCTTCCTACAAATTAAGAAAATGCACATCCACATGGCAGAGGAGACAGAGCTTAACAGAGGAGACCGGGTGTGTTTAGAAACTGCCCCCCCCAAAAAAAATCTCTCCACCTTCACCAAAGCCAAGTAAATTGTTAGCGAAGACAATGCAATTCTGGTAGCCTACTGAACTCAAAAGTGATTCCTAATTTTTCTATTACGTTACTCCAAACTAGAGCTCCTCCTTATCAAGTATGATTTTTGCCACATCAATAGATGAGCATTTTTGTGAAGTCATACCTGAAAATAGGCTTCTGTTCTCTCAGCTAAACTTTCAATAAATGTTGGCAGTGATGGAAGTTTGGAATACTTTCATATTTCAAATGTGGTACTTTTGTTCCCAACTCAATATATAAGCATATATACTCATTATTAAAATGCACTCTATAAATTCCCTATTGGGGGACTTTTAGTTCCATTTGAACATCACAACTAAAACATTCTATTCATTCCATAGCATGTTCACTCTCTCCAAGTAAGAATTCTTTCTGGTGCTTTCTGATATAAACCTAAAAGTTCATTATAATTTGCACATGAAAAATACTTTTAATGCTTAGAATCAAAAGTAACATGAGTTAATGGTCCAGTCCAGCAGATAAACTTTTGGAGGTTTCCATCTGAAAGTCATAATATAACCTTTTATTCTGTGTGTCACTGGTACAGAAGGTTTTGCAAGGCAGGGTTCTTCAAACTGCAAGATGTTAAACAGATGTACAGCAGAGTCTTCCAACCCTGAACTATGAAGAGCCTGTTTTCAGTCTGTGTGTTGTAGCCTTCATTTTTTTAATTCCTTTATCAAGATCTTCAGGTTTGAACATTTTATTTGTGAAAATTTTGTAGTTGTTATCGTTTATTGAGCTGCATATATTTTAGAATAGCTAGATTTTAAAACATACTGTTTTTGAACTAAATAAGGAATATTAACTTAAATTTTAACATGTAAAATCATATTTTCAGCAGGATAATCTCTGCTTCTGATAGCGGGTGCTGGAAGCCCAATCCCAGGTGTTTTGAAGTGTAAATAGCCAGGGAAGAATTTGAGAAATGGGTAGAGATGCAAGAAAGAGGAAGGCATAAATTAAAAACAGACATGTTGAAACATTCGTTCACATGGACATTTTGGCTTTTGTTGTTCACTGGTGGGTTTTTATACTTAATTGTTTTTCATGTCACAAATGTCACTTTCTAAGACATAGCCATAGCAATTAGCCTAAATGTTCACCTAGCTGATGAAGCAAATTCTATTCCTACGTTAACCGGAATGACAAGTCCAAAATTTATTTTCAGAATGCTTGAGAGTCATAATCCTACCCTATAGACATGGCCATTTCCCCCATGTTTAACTGCATAGAAGCTTGGAGTTTATATTGAATCAGTATCATAAACAGGGCTCCCTAAAGCTTGAGACTCAGTCTTTGTAGTTGAAAGGCCAGTTCTGCCCCTTTTGTTCTTACCCATTTGTTACTTGAAGAGATTTCAGAATGCATAGCTCTAACAGAGTTAAAAGGGTGCTTATAAATGTTTTCTCCTTATTTAGCTTGATGTTGGCAGAGACCCTCCATCATTTCAATGAGACACACATGAGCAAAAAGGCCTTTATTTCATAGGCAGGGCTTTATAATATGGGCAGTTTCCTTCTCAAATATCCCTTTTTGCTATCAAACTAATCAGTACTATGGGGTAATTAAAGCCATACCTAGTGTAAGGCTGAGTTCCTACTTACTTAACCACTTCACCACCAAGCCCCTCTGCATCTACATTGACAGGGATAGAGAAAACAGCCCTATTTTTCGAAAGTGTGAGGCATCCCTGGAGAAAGGGAGTCATGGTAGAGGAAGAGCTATATCCAGGCTGTTCCTTATGACTCTAGCAACTGCAGGAACGTGGCTGAAAAGTTATTTACCTCTTTGAGACATGGCTTACTCATCTGTGAAGTGGATGATGATGATGATGATAGTGATGATGAAGGTTATGACTACATTGTCTATTTCATATGGCCTTTGTGAGGGATGATGCATAAAGTACTCAGGCCAATGCCTGACACAGAGAGCTAAATAACTGTTCACTGTCTTTACTTTGCCTCACACATACCTTCTGCTCCAACCAAAGTGAACTCCCTCTTTTAAATAAATCCTTGTCCCTTACCACTGGATTGCCAAGCATTTGCTGGCCCTGACCTTCCTCCCTGGTGGAAGGCTTTCTTCATATATTCCACTACTTCCTACCTGTGACAGCTCCCTGTCCTCCCTAATATCTGTTTAAAATTTTACCCATTCTTCAAGATACAGCTCAAATGCCACCTCCTTCATGAAATACATCCTGAACTCTCCAAGTTGTGACCTCTTATCCCATAGGATCTCCAGGTTTTTTTGTTTTTTTCTAGTTTAGAGGTTTCAATTTGGCATACTCCTTATTTAATGGAACATTATAATTATTGGTTCATGGATAGTCCCTCTGTTATATTTACATTTCTTTGTAATTCCAATCCAATCTCTAGGCTCTTCTTCCCATATGAACTATTCTATTTAGTATAACTTTTGCAAAATATGTACTGTTTTATACATTCATTCTCATTTATGTAACTGGACTCTGTGATAGATCTCATGCTCCTTTCTTGATTGCACCATGCTGGTTTTTACAACCCTTCCAAGTTGCCACAGGAACTTCTAATCATTGCATGATGATTACTCCTCACACTTTTGACAATCAACTACTGGTCACCAGAAATGAGTATGTTCATATCTGACCACTGTAGACCTGTTTGAGAATTTCCTTAATCTATATGTCAAAGAGAAGAATTTCAGGGTCATAGGAATAGGTGACCTTATTGCCTAAGTAATGCCAAACAGTTCTCTAGAATGTCTGCATCACTATGCAATGTCAACAGCAGTCCATGTTGGTCACCACATCTCTACATTACTGCCATTATTTGGCTCTCTCTGATCTTCTAACTCTTGCCACATTACATGGTCGCTTTAGTGACATCTTATTATTGCTTTCATTTGTATCTCTCCGCTTACTAATGCATTTAATCTTCATGGTTCTATTTTTCTTGGCCATTTAGCTTATAGAGCCTGGAGGGCTTTTTTAAATTAAAATGCTTATCTTTCCTCTTCACCCATTGCTAAATCATAAATTCCTTTAAAGTATAGGCTATTTTTCCTCTCAATTTTGCACTCACTGTAACACCTACCATGGCACCTGAAAAAAACAAATAAAATATGAACACAAAAATAAATGGAAGGTGTGGAAGTTTAAGTGGATGGGAATAGTTACATGTTGCTCTTACTAACTCTCTTCTTGCTAAACCCATGATTTCCCTTGGCCAGATGAACTGAAAATGGCAGCATCCACTTAATATCTCAAATGCCATAAAGAAGGGAAAGAAGAAGGTGTTAATGTACAGAATTCTAAAGTTCTATGCAACATTCTAAAGTTCTATGCAACATACATGGGACAGTCTCCTTTGTCCCATGTGCAGGGACACTCACTCACTATTCACTTTTATGGATCAAATGGATGTCAGGCTAGCAGTTTTACCTTGGCAACTTCAAAAGCTCTGCTCTTGAATATAGGTACATATTTCTTGAATATAGGTACACATAGGTATATTTCTTATAGCCTGGTATAAGAAAACTGTGCTGTTTGCCAACATTAATATACCCCAGAGAGTAAGTAGGCATTTACGCAGCAGCTAGTGCAGGAAGGTATATTTTCTGTAACCTTCCTGGTAAGGACAGAGTAATAATGGTCTTAAACCTAATTAACTCTACCATCATGGAAACTTCCTTGATGTATATCATAAAAGTTGCCAAGCTGATGAAAAACATAAGGGTTTTGGAGTTGGGCAGGCCTGTTTAGAATTTTGGCTCTGTTACATATCAGCTATGTTATTATTTTATTTCTCTTCACATCAGTTTCCTCATCTGCAAAATGTGGACAATGGTACTTACCTTACAGAGCTATTCTAATAACTAAATTAAATTATATAGTACTTGATAAATGGTAGTTATTTTATTGTGCCCATTATTCTCCAGCCTATTCCATATTATCAAGATTGCAGCAATAAAAGGATGCTGCTAATATATTAAATACGTATTGAAAAGACACGCTATACCTACGATAAATGAGTAAGTGGGAGATTTTCCTTGCAAAATTGAACTGTAATTTCCGTAGTGGGAAAAACATTTTAAAAATTAGCTTCTAGATTTAAGTTAAGTTCCAACTATACCACTTATTTCTGAGCTCAAGCAAGTCCCTTGACCTCAAACCAGCAGGCAAATCACTGTAAATAGAGTTAATGTTACCTACTCTGCAGAAATACTATAAAAATTTGAAGTGATTATGTGAATGCACTTCAAGACCTGCAAAATAGCATGAAACATGTTAAATATCACGGATATCCATAGTTTGATAGCACCTTGGTTATTACTGGTATTTAGGTAGTGCTGGAAACAATAACATATTCTTAACATAATTCCAAATGTCAAAAGCATTTTTCTAGAGATAAAAATTATGCTGGCAATTTTTTTTTACATTTTATGATATCATTAAGAGATTTCCACCTTTTATTCAATATTCTAGGAAATCAGAAGATTCTTCCTAACACTGAAGTCAAAAGGAGAGGAGCCACCATTTCCTTAACTATAAAACAACTGACAGAAGAAATATCTCCCTTTAGTGTCAGTGAAGAGTTTTGCTTCCCTGGAACAACTCTGATCTTATGAAATGTGTGACACTTGTAACTGATTTGCCTTCTTTCTTTTTGCTTGCTGCTAGAAATCTCAGAACCAAATTTGAGATCACTTCTGAATGTGCCGGACTACACAGCATGAATCCTGTGTTCCCACCTCATTCATAGATACATTTTTGAATTCCTACCCATATTTTTCTTTCCCCAGATTTTCCTATTGCTCTTTTACCATCTTGAGTAAAGATGGTTAAACTATGAATGAAAAGCACAATCTCAATGATGAGTCAGGAAAAAGTGAGTTTTGGACTTCCACTTAGAGCCCTTTATAGATCAGCAATCTTTTGTCTCTCTGTCTTCCTTCTGCCCTGAACAATACCAAGGCATCCTAGTCAGTCTTTCTTCATCTGCATACCACTTTAAAGAGCCCAGGGGTCTTCCATGTAGAGTTGTTACTAAGAAAATATCTTCAGTAAAATTCTAATGCACGTTGCTTATCATTCTTTGTATTGTAAGCACTAATCTTTAACTTTTGCTGTGGTTTTGCTCAGAAACATTTCTTTAAAAAAAATTTCCCCAGGCTCTTAGCCTTGATATTCTAATCTTTAGTATTCTGAACTACCTACAAGCCCGGGGCGGGGGGTTCGAGGTTGCGGGGGGAGAGATCCAAGATGGCTGATCACTAGCAGCTTGGGATTGTAGCTCCCAGTGAAAGCACAGAGAACGAGAGGATGCCATACTTTCAGACGAATTTTTGTTGCTCATGGACCAGGAGATTCCCAGCGGAGGAGCCCCACGGGTCGCCAGCGCAACTCTTGTGGCCGGTGTGGTGGTTTTGCCAGTGGCTTGCCATGGCGGTTCTTGGTGCAGAGTCAGAAAAGCACCATCAGTCTTAATGCTACTGTTTTATCCGGCACAGTGGGTTGCTCAGATTCCGGCACTGGGAATCAGCAAATTGGACATCCACTCAGAAACCTAATTAGAAAGTTGGTAATTACAAAGACGACAGATAGATAAATTTATAACGAAGGTTAGAAACCAGCCTAAAAAGGCTGAGAATACCCAAAATCAGAACACCTCTCCCTCTACAGGGGATCACAGTTCCTCATCAGCAATGGAACAAGGCCTGATGGAGAACAAGTGTGTTCCTTAACAGAAGTAGTCTTCAAAAAGTGGTTGATATGAAACTTCTGTGAGTTAAAAGAACTTGTTCTAACCCAATGCAAAGAAACTAAGAACCTTGAAAAAAGGTTTGACGAAATGCTAATGAGAATAGACAATTTAGAGAGGAATATAAGTGAATTAATGGAGCTGAAAAACACAACACGAGAACTTTGCGAAGTATGCACAAGTTTTAACAGCTGAATTGATCAAACAGAAGAAAGGATATCAGAGGTCGAAAACCAACTTAATGAAATAAAACGAGAAGACAAGATTAGAGAAAAAAGGATAAAAAGGAATGAGCAAAGTCTCCAACAAATATGGGACTATGTGAAAAGACCTAATCTACGTTTGATAGGTATACCTGAATGTGATGAAGAGAATGAATCCAAGCTGGAAAATACTCTTCAGGATATTATTCAGGGAAACTTTCCCAACCTAGCAAGGCAGGACAATATTCAACTCCAGGTAATACAGAGAATACCACAAAGATATTCCTCAAGAAGACCAACCTCAAGGCGCATAATCGTCAGATTCACCAGGGTTGAAATGAAGGAGAAAATTCTAAGGGCAGCCAGAGAGAAAGGTCAGGTTACCAACAAAGGAAAGCCTATCAGACTCACAGCAGATCTCTCAGCAGAAACCCTACAAGCCAGAAGAGTGGGGGCTAATATTCAACATCCTTAAAGAAAATAACTTTCAACCCAGAATTTCATACCCAGCCAAATTAAGCTTCATAAGTGAAGGAAAAATAAAATCTTTTGTGAACAAGCAAGTATTCAGAGATTTCATCACCACCAGGCATGCTTTACAAGAGCTTCTGAAAGAACCACTACACATAGAAAGGAACAACCAGTATCAGTCTTTCCAAAAATACACCAAAAAGTAAAGAGCATCAACCTAATGAAGAATTTACATCCACTAATGGGCAAAACAGCCAGCTAACATCAAATGGCAGTATTAAACTCACATACATTATTATTAATCCTAAATTTAAATCGACTAAATCCCCCAATCAAAAGACACAGCCAAAACCCATCGGTATGCTGCATCCAGACTCATCTCACGTGCAAGGATACACAAAGACGCAAAACAAAGGGATGGAGAAAGATTTACCAACCAAATGGAGAGCAAAAATAAATAAATAAATGAAAAGCAGAAGTTGCAATTCTCACCTCTGATTATATAGACTTTAAAGCAACAAAGATCTAAAGAGGCAAAGAAGGACATTACATAACGGTAAAAGGATCAATGCAACAAAAAGAGCTAACGATCTTAAATATGTATGCACCCAATACAGGAACACCCAGATACATAAGACTCATAAAGAGACTTATAGTGGGAGACTTCAACATTAATATTAGACAGATCAACAAGACAGAAAATTAACAAGGATATCCAGGACTTGAACTTAGATCCGGAACAAGTAA
>NW_022436994.1:13672300-13706250 GCF_009761245.1 Sapajus apella
CTCCTTCATTCTTTTTTTTTTTTTTTTTTTTCTTTTTTTTTTTTTTTTTCAAAAAAAAAAAAAAAAAAAAAAGAAATCACCTACAAGCACTGGCTGTTTCCTGAATGCCACAAATACGTACCTAGTGATTTTTAGTGTAGATGCTGTTTATTTATAAACTATAAATACATCTAAACATATTGTTGAATAAATAATATTGTTTTCTTTTTTAATTTATTCAAAAAAAGAAGTTTTCTGAACTACTTACAAAGCTAAATATACCTTGTCTACATGCAGTGCTTATGTAACAATGGTGCTTATTTTGTTTTACGTTGTTTCAACCTCTGACCAGAAACTTAGAGGGCAGAATGCCCTGCTCTTAAAAAAATGTGATGACCACAGCGGTAACCTTATCTCATTGAGATCATTTCGAAGGAGGGGAGGAGATATTTTGACTGCAAAGACTGAGTCATAAGCTTCATTTTTTTACCCTGGGTTGTGCAGAAACTTTAAATTTTTTATATTATTTCATGTCTTCCATAGCAGGACATTTATTTCCTATTCAGTGACAATCTTGATGTTTTCATCCTTCAGTCTGCTCTCTAACATAGTTTCAAAATCCAAGCATTAAACATTATTAATGCTCAGTGGATGAATATGTTCATTGCCTTTATTGTGGTGATGATTTCTTATGCCAAAAAATGTTAAATGATGTACAAATAATAATTATTATCATAGTTATTAATCATAGTAATAAAACTGGACTACCTAAAGCACAATTTATGGGATAATATTTTATTACTTAAGAGCAACACAAATAATAATGTTAATTGCTCACTTACAGATGAATGCAAATGAGGATATGACAAAGTTGAAATAAACTAGGTAAAGGAAGCAATGTTTTATAGCTATTGTGGTCATTTTTCTAACCAAAAAAAGGAGTACAGAAATCAGATATATGCAATAAGGTACACTAAAATGATTCTTAATGATTACATAAAACATATATACATTATTTTCTCAGCTTCCCAAAACATCAATTCTCTTGCTTATAATATAGTCAAATAGTCTTAAGATTAGCCTCATGTGACTATGTCTGAACTTCTTAAAAAAATTGCTTCAGAAACATTATATTTTCATGATCAGATATCCTGAAAGTATTAAACAAAACTAGGAAAAACTATTAAAACAAAAAACTAGGAAAAACTATTAAAACAAAACTATTAAACTAGTGTTTAATAGTTATTTGGATTACATTTCATTAAAAATCTTAACAATCTCAGTTAACAGGCCAGCACATTTGAATGTTAAGGAAGACCCTGTACTGAAGGTTTTATAATGCTTTATCTATCCCAAGTTATATAACACAAAAATTCTTTCTCAAGCACATATGACTTTGCCTACATCTGCATCTAAGATTCTAATGTACATTTTTATATTCTTCAGTTTAAATTATTAACTCTCAACACTAGAATTGCACATGGTATGTATTCAGAATTATGTTCAGATAATTAGCGGCTACTTTGTTAATAAAGATGAAGCTTTAATTGTAGGTTTGATAATAGTGTTACCCCAAACTTTTAAAAAATATAAAATAGTATATTTTTTGAAACTATAAGGGTAAGGCAAAATGTTCTCATCAGATTCGGCGGGCAGATTGGACAGAGAACACAGCTTTTCTGAACCTGGGACTCAAAGTTCTGCGGCATAGCTGTAGCAAAAGAGAAAGTTTAAAGGGAAAGTTTTCCTTCTCACCTTCTCAAAGGGAAATACACAGGCTTATAGGTGTATGATATGAAACTGTTGGAGTATAGAGGAGGCTCCTTTCTCAAAATCCTAGAAAGATCGAGACATGTTGATATTATTTCAACCCCTAAATGTAGCCATTTCTGAAACCAAAAGTGATTTATAAATTGTTGCAATGGTGTGAATCAACAATTTCAATTTTTTTTTCTCCTCTTTAACTTACTTTGGATTTTCGTAACTAACAATTGAAAGACTCTGCCTAAGACTTCGGTGTTCATTATTTTTAGATTTTGTAGTTTAATTTCCTACTGTACTGTCAGATGCCATTCAGTGTATAACTTAGACCTTAAGAATATTCTGCTATTAATTTGCTTGAAAACAAGATGATCTTGTAGCACCTAATAGGGTCTAAGAAGCTCTCCTTCAAGGAAAACATATCCATTTCTGTCTCCTACCCAAGCTGAGAAAGACTTTCCTCTTCTCAGCTGCCATAGCAGCACCCACAGAGTAAATAGTGATTGACATGTCTGTAAACTCCCAAGGACCAGGACCAGATCTTTAATCTCTGTATCTCCAGAGCCTAGCCAAGTGCTTGACATGTAGCAAGAATTCAGGAAATGCTTGTTAAATTAATGTGACTCAACACCACACAGCTAACTATTCCCTGGCCCTACTTGGCTATCTCACATCCAATTGTAAACAGCCATTCCAAAACTTTCCACTCTCAAAACCCCTGGGGCAAATTACCTTGCCTTCCTTTCCTACAATTCACAAATGATTTTGCAAAATAAACAAAGCATGAACTCACTCTATTTCCTGTCCTTGTACCTTCAGACACCAGTAATCCCTGCCCCCTTCTCCCTGTCAGTCTCAGAGCATACGGTATCTTTCTCCTATGTTCAGAACATATACCTTCCCATTTATACCAAGTTCAAAATCTTATTCCATTTATCTTCCTTCTTTCTCTATAAAAATGAAATGTCTTCCTCCCTTAAAAGCAATTGCAACAAAACCCAAAATTGATGTGTGGGGTTTAATTAAACTAAAAAGCTTTTGCACAGAAAAATAAAACTAACAACAGAGTAAACAGATCTACACAATGGGAGAAAATATTTGCAAACCATGAAGTTGACAAAGGTCTAATTCCAAATCTACAAGAAATTTTAACAACTTGGCAAGCAAAAAACAAATAACCTCATCAAAAAATGGGCAAAAGGTATAAAGAGACACTTCCCAAAAGAAGACATATAAGCGGCCAACAAATGTATGAAAAAAAATTCTCCACATCACTAATCATCAGAGAAATGCCAACTCAAAACCACAATAAGATACCATCTCACACTAGTCAATTGCTATTAATAAAAAGTCAAAAGGCCGGACACAGTGGCTCACGCTGTAATCCCAGCAGTTTGGGAGGTCGAGGTGGGTGATCACCTCGGGTCAGGAGTTCTAGGCCAGCCTGACCAGGAGATGGCCTCCTGCTGTATCCATGATGCTGCAAAGGACAAGATTTCACTCTTTCTTATGGCTGCATAGTATTCCATAGTATATATGTACCACACTTTAAGTCCAGCCCTGAATGGCACCTAGGTTGATTCAGTATCTTTGCTATTGTGAAAAGCACAGCAATGAACATGTAAGTGCATGTATCTTTTTGCATATATACTCCATAATAGGATTTCTGTGCTGAATGGCAGTTCTATATTCTTTCAGAAATTTTAATAATTCTTTTCACAGTGGCTGAACTAATTTACATTCCCAATTCTATGTCAATTAATGAAGGAACAGAAAACCAAATACTGCATGTTTTCACTTATAAGTGGATGGTAACAATGACTACACATAGACATAAAGACGGCAGCAATAGAAACTGGGGACTACTTGGGGGTAGGGAGGAAGGGGAACAAGGGTTGACAAACTAACTATTGAATACTATGCTCAGCATCTGGATGACGGAATCATTTGTAACCCAAACCTCAGCATCACACATCATACCTAGGTAACAAACCAGCACATGTACCCTTGGAATCTAAAAGTTGGAGGAAAAAACATTTTTAAGTACTATTATATGTAAAATTTTATCTTCAAATTATAAAAATTTTAAGACAGACTATGTTTTATAGCATCTTTATATTTAGATAAATGATAATGAAAATATATTGTATTTAATTGAATGCAAATTGGTTCTGCCATGACAATGTTAATCTATAGAGAAGAGTCACTTACCAAACACTAAAAACATTTTTAAATCATATAAATAAATATATTTGAAATTATTTCAGTTTTGGGGGAAATTTCTTTGTGATCACCTGTCACCAATAAGTTATAAAGATATGTTAAGACAAATAGAGTAGGCAAAAGTTATAGCTAAAAACATTTTATTTCTTGAAAGCATGTTTACCATTATAATGGCATAAGTAATTCTTCAAATTTGACTAAAGGTTATTTGGAAATTACTGGGAATCAGAATGAAAGATAAAGAAATTTTAGGCTGGGTGCCTAAAATTTTAGGTTCACACCTGTAATCCCAGCACTTGGGGAGGCCGAGGCAGGTGGATCACCTAGGGTCAGGAGTTCAAGATGAGCCTGGCTAACATGGTGAAACTCTGTATCTACTAAAATACAAAATTCAGCTGGACACAGCGGTGCCTGACTGTAGACACAGCGGTGCCTTCCTGTAAACTCAGCTACTGGGCATGGCGGTGTGTGCCTGTAATCCCAGCTATTTGGGAGGCTGAACAGGAGAATCGCTTGAACCTGGAAGCAGAGGTTGCAGTGAGCCTATTTCATGCCACTGCACTACAGCCTAGGTGACAGAGTGAGACTCCGTATCAAAAAAAGAAAAAGAAAAAATATATATGAAATTAAGAATTAATTATTTGATTCTTACAAATGTGTCTTAATTTAATATGAAATCATTGGCATAATGAAAAGCAAATTCTTACTGAACACTGTCAATGAGATCAATGTCCTTTGAATTATTAAATTATATTGAATGTCACAACTAATAGCACACCACAAAAACAGAATCTGTTTGTGGTAAGTTACAGACAATAGACAGAAACCATCTCAAAGAGAGATTCTCTAGTTTCATCAGTCTTAAGAGAAACTAATAAGATCATCACAAATAGTTATTGTGGATATTTTTAAATGGTATCAATTTAAAGTTATTTTCCTAAAAATTTATGCCAATCCTAAGTTTATGCCATTAACACACACGAACACTTAGCTACAAAATGTTTAAGTGTATACTTTTGAATGTCACATGTCTTTTGGATGTAGCAGTGAAAGTTTTCAGAGAAAATAGCAATTAAAGAATCGCAAACTGTTTCCAAACCTGTCAGTTATTTGTGTACCTCTACAAAAAGACTGTCCATTTTGCAATATTTTAACCAATAGGGAGTAAGAATGTAAAAGAAGCTGAATAATGTTTATAACATGCTGTATTTATATCATGATACATTATTAGGTGTGACTGAAATCTTTGCAAAAGTTATTACGACACTAGATGTTTTAGAAAGTTATTATTTAATAGAACATATAGGTGGATGGAATCAAGTAGGTGATACTATTTTTCAAATCAAAATTTATGTTTTGCCTAAATTTTTGTTATATGCTATTATAAGAATTCTCATAAATATGTAAAATGTGTAATTAAAGATATTTTCTTGGCCCTCAAATTAGAAGTAGTTCTTTAGAAGTGGCTAACTTTCAAATTTTCTTTGCAATTGTGGAAAATATGTCACAAATATTCTTCAAATGCAAAAAAAGTCTATGAAACTGTAAAAACATAAAATAAGATTTTGGATTTATATATTTCTGTACAATTATAATAAAATATAAATATTAACACAACTGATATTAGATTAAATACACTATTATTAAACTTTTTATATTTTTAAAGCAAAATTTGAGTGAAGTAAAAGAATCCTTAGAGCTACCCTTTAAGAAAGTAAACACATAATGAAACAATTGAGAATGTGCAAAAACGTTATAGGTGAAGAAAATGTGATTCACAGATTTTCGTTTGATTGATCAACACATAATTAAATTTTATTTATGGTTGTATCACCTTTATACATTTCCATTTTCTAAAACACAAAATTCATAATAACGCTACTTGTATTTCATGGCTATTACAAGGCATATTACTTTAGCTTGCACAGTTACTGTAGCAACTTGTTCTATTCTGCATCATCTGAAAATATTTTGGGGGTAAAAGGAAGAATTTATAAAGGGATTTAGTAGCCTATCATGAATTTTAAAAAGCAGAAATTGTTAAACAGCTCAATAAAAATTAAAGATCACATTTCTATTTATTCATGTGAGCTGAGAAACTGATGATGTGGTATTGATTTAATTTCAACATAATTAAAATATTGTATTTATAATTCACATATAAAACATTAATTTATAGATTCTAAAGCTTTCCTATTGTGGAACATGATGTTGATATTATTGTTTGAACGACATAATGGAATCAGTATGTTACTTTATGAAAATCCTCTCTTACTATTAAAAAACAAAACAAACAAAAAACCTTCTTTCACCTAATGTTAACCTAAAATGTCATGTAAAAATTTTTGCTTGCTTACCTAGGATCAACTCTAGAGAATCTCACACTACAGATTAAAAGTAATCCAAGGCTATCCACAAACACAGACAAATACACACACACACTTGCTCAGTTCAAGGTGTCACACTTCAAATGATTCTTAGTCCTTCATAATTTACTGGGTCCCATTAAGAATCCTACAGAGTCTCTCTATTGCAGAAAAATTATACACACATATATACCTACCTAATGTTTACTATTAGACCTCTCCTTAGGGGGATGAGCTTCAGAATAATAAATTTTCCCTTAAAAGAATGATTATTTTCTTCCTGATGGTCACTCAAGGATCATAAGGCATGACTAAATTTTCATGTGTTTCAGTTTAATGGTTCCAAACTAAATACTTAGAATGTTTCTGCTACTTTAAGTCACTCTAAGACATCAAATCATTCATTAGCACTGGGTCCTTATTTCTGAAGAAGAAATCTCAAAACAATTTTAGCCAACCACAGATGAACATCTATATGAGACCAACCTTCCAGTCGGCCTCATCCCTTAGTTCCCTTACTTCTCAGGCTTCTGAACACATGGATATTCAGAAGGACAAAATGAAAGGCTTGCCGATACATGTGGCAGAAACATATTTTTTTAAAGGATAAAAATATATATTTTAAAATATATTTGTCTCATACTCAATACAAACTTTAAACAAATGGCTGTGAAGATAGATGGGAACTTCCTGCTTCTTATAATCATGAGAGCTATGACATTATTAATAATAAATTTTGGAATAGCATTGTTCTCTACCATTAAGCAATTCCAACTCAAAATTTTCTTTCCATTAATGATTGATACTATAGGTAGAAATAAAAAGAGCCATTAAGAGATGAAAAAATCCAATAACTCCTCTGTTTGTGATAATGAGATGAGGCCAGGATTTGGGGTCAGAAGATCTACTCTGCCACATACTGTCTAGTTATAAGCTAGTTGTTTAAGCACCCCAAGGCTGTTTCCTCACATGTAAAATAAGCATACTTTAAAAGAGTTCTTGTGACGTTTAGATAGTGCATGATCTCACCTAAACTCTCCTTTTCAGCCTTTATATCTACGCAGTTTCTCCATGTGCATCTTATCGTCTGTTCTAATCAAACTCCTCAAGGTTCTCTAAACGTATCAGCTTCATTTATCTCCTTGGTTTTCAATGCATTCTTCCTCTATTTACTTGGGTAATGGGGACTAATTCACCAAGACTTAAGGAAACCTTCCATGACCATACGAGGGGATCAGCCCATTCTCTAGGCTCCAAGATAAACTTATACAAATTTTACCCTTATATTTACTTGTTTATTATTCCAACCCTTGACCACACTGTATGTTCTTTGAGACCCCAAACTATGCCTTCTATCTCTTCTGTCTCATGTGCATTAGCATGTGCCTAACCCATGATGTGGAAAAAAAAAATCAATGTTTAAATGAATGCATGATATACTGTGATATAGAAGTAATTTAGATCAGCAGAATCTAAAATTTAAACCATTAGAGATGGATTCACTGATCACAATAATATGACTTCATTTGTGTCATTTAAGTTTCAGAACAACAACTGCTAGTGATCCTGAGATGTGTTTTATAAAGAAAATGAAAAACACCATCAAATGAATCTCACATATGGTCAGCACACTCTGTTAAGAATATTTAATCTTGTTTGTATTAAGTCAGCATCAAGGTCTTTCAGCTTACAAATCCCATGAAACATGCATACTGACATATAAGACTCCAATATACCACAAAGCTAAATTGTAAGCATGCTTTTCTCAGGTTTCAGTGTGGTCACTGAACTCAATTGGTTAGCAGTAGTATTTGAAGGCTTATATACACTTCCTGCTGTTGGTCAGTTTGAATTTTTATTAAAACAATTATATTGTCATAGTCAGAAACTATATATTATGTTTAGAATAACAGTGAAGGCATGGAAAAATGATCTAAATAGTCATTTTCTATAGCTAAAAATTATAGAACAAACTATACCCAACTTGCTATAAGTTATAATTAGAGTCATTCAAAAGGAACAAAAAACAGCAATAAAACAAAAAATAAACCTTAGGTGTGAATCACAGTTCTTCCAGGTATAAAGAAATGCATTCCTGAGGTACTTGAGTCAGGGAATTGCGTGACATAGAGGCAGACTGCAGGCAGATGATTACATGGGCAGCAAAATACACGATAGAATTTAAAGGCGAAAATTGGAAAGAGGTGAGCAATTAGGTTAAAATCTCCAGGCACTGGCACACTGGTTATGATCCACATTGGGGCTGAATGAGCTATGTTTATACTGCCACATTTCCATTGCTCAGAAAAGTCAACTTTCCTTGTACTTTTGAACACAGAAATCGTTTACCTGGTAGGTGTAAAGTTTATCTTCTGCAATTCATTTCTTAGGTTGGTGCAAAAGTAATTGCGGTTTTTATCGTTATTTTCAATACCAAAAACCACAACTACTTTTGCACCAACCTAATACTTTTTATCATTGATATGGTTCTCCTTACAGGTCTTCTGCTTACAGATGGAAAAACAAAAAAATATCCTTTTACTTTACAATTAGAAGGAACATTTTCTTCATACTCCTCTTTCTTCCCAAGAGAGTGTTTCTGAATGAAAAGGAACATCTAGTTCCTCTGTCTTCTGGGTTACTGGGGCTTTTGCTGAAATGTCCTGCAATCTGTGTAGTCTGCTGGAAATCCTCTCCTGGTAACAGTGATTTGTCTGCCCTGGTTTTTTAACAGTACCCACATCTGATGACCATGGAATTGCCATTGCACCTGGCAGTGAGTTTTATGCTCCTTAGTCCACTGGTCCTCACAGAATGTGAACACTGGAGAAGAGATGGAGAGGAAGCCCTTCACTGCACGACTCCTTCAAGGTACCCTTAGCCTCCCCCATTGGCCATCCCAATGTCATATTGGACATTTCACTATAAAGAGGGTCTACAGGTTCTGGAATTTGGAACAATCAATTAAACTTTTACTTGTCCCCTCCTAGTTTCAAGATCTCACCTAATAGTGACAGGATGGAGAAGTAAAAGTGTTATGTCAAATTTCTTGATCTTCCACTTCAGTAATCTTCCCCAGTACAGGGGAGATTTGCTCCTTCCTATATTGTGGAAATTTCCCATGTTTTCTGTCCTTTGTTCCTCTCTGTTCTGTTCTGCTCTGAGATCTTCATATAGAGTTCTGATTTATAAGAATATCATAATATACATCCCCTCCTTTTTTCTACCTCAAAAAAGCATGTCTTTAGCAAACAAAAGGTGTTTGCTTGAAGACTACCATCTTGCTATACATGTTGCAAATTCCGTTTGAAAGATCAAAGGCAAATGTTGATTCTCATCTGGGTCTATCCTGTGCAAGAAGCAACAAATGCTATTGATTTGATAGATTGGGAGAAATCAAGGAACAAGTAGAAACTTGGCATTACCAGGAATCTAAACACATTATTTTAATATTTCCAAAATGTATATCTTGAAACATCCATATCAAATCCAAATGTACAGTTCAGAAGAACAGATTTTCATAAAGTTATATTTTCCTATGGTCATCTTTAAGAGTTTCAATATGATTAACAAATTATCCCTTTTGATACAACCTTTCCATTGCTGCTGAGAAAATAATACAGGAATAAAGATCATATAGTCTCCCTAAATCTACTGGTCTAAAACAGAATTTTCTATTCTTAATGTGTGGAGAACTTACTATAATAAACAATGGTTTCTAATAGTAGAAGTGTATCTATCTTTAAACCCATGACCAAAATATCATATACTCAATTTTCATAAAGATGATAGTCTAAATGTATAATATTTAAGGCATTTTAAGTCAGATCTATTCCCAAAGGGCATCCTAAATAGTAATTTACATTAAAGTTGTTGTAATCTTTCCTCTCTAGGGGGAATAGTAAGTCAAACTAAGAAGTCTAGTCAAAGTAAATAAAAAGCCAACACTGATGGAGCACCTATTATGTGCCAAGAACTGTTCTAAGGGCATTGCAGGTATGATTTCATTTCATCTTCACTGCAGTCTTTCAGGGTAAGTATACTTATCTTCATTTTACAAATTAGGAAATGGGGGCACAGAAAGGCTAACTTGCTTTCTCAACATCACTTCATGCATTAGTAGAGTCAGAACTTGACCTCAGGCAAACTCATCCTACAGCACTTCTATCTATCCACTAGGCTGTACCACCTTACAGGTAAAGGAGATGCAAGGGCACTGAGTTTAAAATGTAAAAAGAAAAAAACTAGGCACAAAAGCCTCTACTATCTTTATAAGGACAAAAGAATGGACTGAGATTCCATATTTAGAGTTGGCATGCATAATAATTCCCAGAACCATATGTTTCTAATGACCCGATCATTGGGTCTTTCATTTCTGATCATTTGACATTTTTAAGTATGAATCATCTAATGAAAAAATTACAGGGTTTCTTTTGAACACACTGTTTATTTGTCACCAAGAGATCTCAGATATACTTTAAACAAATTTCTTCTATAAAGGAAAGACTACATACCCTCATGAATGGCATAATCCAAAAATAGAAATTATTTAAAACAGCTCTAACACCTTTTCTAAATTTCCTACATTGTGAAATGACAGCAGTGTCTCCCTTTCAACACTGCCTTCTAGTCAATGTAAAAAGAAATAAACCATCCCCACATGCTCATATTTGGTGTTTACTTTTCCATCAGTCATCTAAAATGGGACACAGGAAAAGGGATGTGTCTGTCTCTGTTAGAAAGAGAAGAAAAGTGAGGGGAAAAAAATCTAATGCAACAAGAGAGTTGCCAGATTTGGAACTGATTGAAAGAGTTTTGTGTCACCAAACATTTTTCAAAGACCTATCAATCTGCAACTCTTTTTATAAACCAACCTGTAATGAGTGGTGTTTCCACACATTTTCTTCACACAGTTGCTTCTGAGTTTGGCAGTGCCGTTGATTTGAAAAAGAATTTCAAACTTTAGATGATCACACAGAACCTTTTTGGCATCATGGAAAAGAATATTTAGATCATAAAGACTTAAAGGAATGTAAGCTAGAGTTCCAAGTAGTTTAAACTTTCATTACAGAGATGCTGAAAGCCACATTGCCGTGCTTACAATAAGCATGTTTATAAGTGATGCCATTTGTAACTCTAATTAAATGAGAACTGAAAAAAAAGTAAAAAAGAAAAGTTCAGATTAGAAAATTAATATTAAGTGAAAAATTCTACCATATGTCAAATAGCAAGATAGACCCAAACATCATTATAATGTTTCTATTCACGTCTTCTGGCATCAAGGGAAAACCACCTTGGAAAAACCAACAAATCCTTAAAATAACAAAAAAGTGCCAGCACTAACAGTGGTATACTTAGTACTCTCTGGGAAAATTCAAAGAAAGTAGAGTAATGAAATTTGTCACCTGCTGACTGGTTTCTGCTGATTCCGAAAACAAAGAGCACAGCAGACTAGGTTCAGAATGTACAGCCAGAAGAAGAACAGAATTCTTAATTGCAAAGTGACTGACTCCATCATAAACAAAAATTTTGCCCCATCCAATCCCTCTCAAACCACTGGTTCTCAACATTTGATCCCCAAACAGCAGTATCAACGTCACTGGGGAACTTTTTAGAGTTACACATTCTCAGGCCCCAGCCAAGACCAACTGAATAAGAAACTCTGGGAGTGAGGCCCAGTAATCTGTGTTTTAATAAATCCTAAAGATTATTTTAATGCATATTAAAGTATGATATACATTGTCTTAAATGTGACAACACAACCAGTAACAAGTAGAGAAGTTCCTGAGTCTGTGAATCCTGATGGTAAACTGTTAACAGCTATGGAGGGCTAACTGAGCAAAGCATTCTTCATGGCATATTACTTATATTTTCCTATTTAATCCTTATGACAACCAATGAGTTGGTTGACAGAGCACTCATTAGCTTGACAGAGCACAACGAAAAGAATTACTAAAGAAAAAACAACGCTATTATGAGAACAGTGAGTTTCCTGAATGCACATCTATCAATAGCAACAGAGGCAAAATCCTAGGAGGCCTCAAAAGAGGATTTTTGCATACCTTTAAAGCAACTTTTAACAGAAAAAAAATCTTCATAAAACTTATCCTGAAAGACTGACAGGTAACAGTCTAGTATATTCATGAGTCAACTTTTGAATTGGTTCCATTCTTGAAAGCTGGACCAAGTCCAGAGAGGCAGATGCACTTAATAGTCTTGGCGACAAGATGGATGGCAGATAGTGCAGCCAGATTGTCCCCAGGTCTGACCAGCAGATAGCTCAAACACCATCTTCTGCACCTCTGCTCCCTTATGTAATTAATGGATATTCTTGATGTCAGTGGACAGAAAGTGTAAAAGAATTCAAGACATAAAACATGATTGTGTCTAAGTATTTAAATAACAGCTAAACTAGGAAATCATTATCAAGCACTTCTTTTTGATCCCTTTATTTAGTTCTATAACTCTAGCACCTCTTTTCCAGTCACCCAGGCTTCAAACCCTAATGCTTGTTAAGCATTCATATTTTCTCTCTCTCTCATCCAAGAAATCACCGGATCCTAAAGTTATTATGTTCAGATTCTTCTAAATGTCACTTTCTTTCCATTCCAACTTCCATCACACTATCTCAGGCCCTCACCATCTAATCCTAGATTACTGAACAATCTCTTAATCCTTTCCTTTATACTTCTTATGACACCACTGTCAAATACAGACACTTTCCCCACAATGCTTTCTTGCACAAAACCCATCAATACTTCATTACTGACAGGGTCCAAACTCCTAAGACATAAATATAAACATCTTCACAGCTTGGCTACAACTTTATCTCCAGCTCTTTCCTTATGTGAA
The DNA here is from genome assembly GCF_009761245.1 of Sapajus apella. NCBI lineage: Eukaryota > Metazoa > Chordata > Mammalia > Primates > Cebidae > Sapajus > Sapajus apella. The sequence continues at coordinate 13,685,482 of NW_022436994.1, forward strand.
CCCTACACTCCAATCACAGTTCTATATTCACTATCTTAAAAACATGTCACGAATGTTCATTCCAGTAACTCTTGTTCATCCCTCTCCAAATCTTTGGACAAACAGTGATTGATGCAAAATGCCAATGTGAGAATAGGCATTAAAGCAGAGAATAAATTAAAGCTTGCTTACTCTCCAGGATTTAATTATAGATCAGTGCTTCTAATTTCATTATTCTGTTATATTGAATTTACAACTGTTAAGACAAAATAATGAATGTTTAAAAGTTTAACAAAGGTCTTTGCTTAACTTATATGGAAGCATTTGAATTAAATATTGAGCTAGTGATACTCCAGATGCCAAAGATTAAATATATTTATGAAAGAAAAAGGCTTCTGTCCCAGTGGCTCACAGTGTAGAGGTGAAGCAGACATGCCCCTCCCCTCTCTACCACACCACCACTTTAGTCAACCTTCCTGGGACTTAGCCACAAATAATTGCTGAAAGAATAGAAATTCCTCTCTGCGCGTATGAAACAACTCTCCAACTATCAAAGCTTCTCAACTGAGTCCTTCAAATATAACTATTAAAAACTACAAAAGCCAATAATGTGACAAAATCCTACAAATAGAACTAATCCCGTAGAAATCTGAACTAATTCCTTAGAATTTCTGAAACAGAAATAAATTTTAAAAGAATTCTTATCATAATCAATAAGTCTGAAGAAATATAGCATTCCCTTAAAAATAATATTCAGGAAAAAAAACAAGAGGAAGAGGAGGAAAAACAAAAGAATTGGAGGGAGAGAAATAATCAGCATTTCTGGAAATTAAAAGCAGTGCGGTCAAATGTTTTTAAAAATCAATACATGAGCAAACTAGCAAGATGGATATGAATAAAGATTCAATTAATGATTTGGAAGATCATCAGAAATCACTGAGGACTAAAAGTAGGTCCTAGCAAACAGAAGATGTCCTAGCAAAAAGACATCAGAAATACAGCATATTTTAAAAACAGGCATTCTTTGCCAACAATCTGATGTCCAACAAAACACTTGGAAAACTATTAAAATAAATATGAGTTTACTAAGCCAGTTGAAAAAGATATCAACATATAAAGTGAGTAGCCAGCAATCACAAATTAGAAAATGAAACCCTAAAGATCTCATTCAGAAAACAAATAATACTCATAAACTAAGAACAAGGGATAAGTAAATAAAGTAAAGGTGCAAAACATTTTTTTTAACTGCCAACCTTACCATGGACGTAAGAAGGGGCTTAAATCCTAGAGAAACACCACGCTTCTACAGAAAGATTCAATATTATAAAACTACAAATTTATCCCCAAATTAATCTATAAATTAGATGAAATCCTCTCATGTGATTCTAAAAACTAAATATAATAGATCCATGAAGTTAGTAAGAACATTTTTTATAAAGAAAAAAATTGAGAGAAAATTTGACCTACTATACTAGGTAGCTAAAGTAGTTAAAAACTAGCAAGAAATTAATCCAAGAATATATAGACTGGTTCCGAAACAGAATAAAAAGTCCAGCAAACAATCCATTCATACATGGGATTTACCTTGATAATGATTTTCTCCTTTACTAACTAGGATTATCAGAGCGCTTTTTCAACTAGGCCATAAGCCAAGAAATGTGGGCAGTTTTTAGAAGCTGAAAAGGCAAAGAAGTAGATCGTCCCCTAGAACCTTCAATGGGACCTTAACATTGTCAACATCATGATTTTAGGCCAGTGAGACCCATTTTTAGACTCCAGAGATCCAAAACGAGAATAAATTAATGTTAGTTTAAGCCACTATGTGGAAGTTTTTTCTAGCAATCATAGAAAACTAATATAATCAGACAAGAATCAGGTTACGAAAATACTAACATATCCTCTTGCCTTTGACATCACAGTCTTCTCCACGGGGAAAATAGGTACATTTATATATTAAAATTCTTAAGGTAGATGTTAAATGTCAAGCCATAAGACTTTCTAATTCTTTTAATTATACATAATTTCATTATATCTGCTGATAGTCTGACTTTAGAAATGCTTAGATATCCTAAATGCCTGCACATTAGATAAACTTCATTTGGGAGATTTTTATATTATTGGTTGAAAGAATAATATCAATCAATATTATTGATTGAAAGGGACTTACCACTTTCCCCTAAATATCTCAGTCTTTGCTGTAATGACTTTCTTCACGTCTTTCTTAGTTCTATTGACACTATCATGAAATTATTTGTTAATAAAATAGGAATCAAAAGGGATATTCACTTCTTATATTTTGTCAGCTTCACTCAATAATTTGGCAAACATTAATTATATATTATTAAGCTTTTATGCATAAAATAGATGTTTTGTAACAGACTGAATTCAAAAATTTTTAGAAAGTTAGCAATATGTTTATGTCAGTTGAAATTTCTTAAGAACCTCACCTATAATAGCAGTATGGGACTCTCAACAAGAAAGATAGAAAATGACTTGTGAATATACACATGGGACAAACATTTGTATTATATCTGCAATTTGTGGCTTATTCGTATAGCCACTATACATAGGTCTGCTCAACAGTTAAAACTAAGAGGAAAAAGAAGAACTCATTCTAGTTACTGGTTGGATGGAAAATCTAAAATATTTATGAGACATTTTCCTTTATTATATGTTACATATTTCCTACAAAAATTTTTCTCCAAATTAAAATTCTTCCTTGCACATCCAGTATCAGGATGGGTCAAATGAGGAGACAGAAAACACGCCATTTCTCTTTTCAGGGATAGTGTGATAGAAAGAATAATTTGGTAACTGCAAGGATAAAAAGAGAACTCTAAGATATTACAATGGTAGCAACTAGTGTAAGTAATTAATCACTCCAATGGCTGGGGGTAAATAATGGAAAATATTGGAATTAATAACTTAGAAACTTAGAGGAAGGGCCTTTGAAGCTAAAACTCAGACCTCTCTAAGGAGGACGGGCTGGCCAGTTAGAGTTGGTTTCTCTGAGACAGGACATTTTAAGTTAATTTGCAAGTGTTAAAGAAACTGTAAGTTTGAATTAGCTGCTGGTACATCAAAGAACCACTGCTGTCAAGGTGAACAAGTGTTGCTAGGGTGATAACTATTGGAACCATAGACAAAATGAGGTCCATGAGCAAAAAGCCAAAAAACAGAAAAGGGAAAGTCTTTTCATTCTCCTCCTATCTTACCACTTCCCTCTAATGTCTCTTCTGTGTAAAACTCAAACAGGAAATCAGGTTGCAAAGCAGAAATGTAGTTTACAGAATCCCAGGCCCAACATCACAAAACAAAATGTAGAAAGGTAAATATGCTGCTGAGAAATAACTTAGTAGTTAGTATAGCTTTGGTGAATTCACATCTAAATATATTCTTTTACACAATACCAGCACCACCAATCTATGTCTCCACAAAGATGTAACTATTAGTAATGCAAATGAAGACACTGTCTCTTCAAAGTGAGTAAACACAAAATCCCAACAATATGGTATTCATCCCTATACTACATTACTCCCTAATTTTAGACACAGTCTTATTTGAATTTTCTTACCTGGTACTAAATGAAAAATTAATCTCTAAACAAACTAAATAAGAAAAAAAACGAGGAGATATAAAAGAATAAAATAGGCATAGCTGCTACAGTCTTTATGCAGAAAGAATTTATACAGAAAGAATTGAAGGGAAAGAAATAATCAGCATTTCTGGAAATTAAAAGCATTGTGGTCAAATGTTTTTAAAAATCAAAACATGAGCAAACTAACAAGATGGATATGAATAAAGATTCAATTAAGATTTGGAAGATCATTAGGATGTCACTACTGTTTATAACTTCTTTCTTTCACTATCTGCATCAGCCAAGACTTCACTGGTCAGTAACCTATGCCTTCTTTCTTAAAGAGTCTGAATCCTTAATTCTTATTTAACATGGAAGTACTAAAAGAATTCCAAGAGAATGTCCTGCCTCCATGATGTAGCCCAATTTTCATTAGCAAGGGAAAACTACAATCATATTGGAAGGTGAAAGCAGAGTCAACACTTCACATGGCTGAAGCAGGAGCAAGAAAGAAAGGCAGGGAAAGTGCTGTACTAAACACGTAAAAAACAAAACAAAACAAAAAAAACACATCTTGTGAGAACTCACTATCAGGAGAACAGCACCACAAGGGGATAGCACTAAGCCATTCATGTGAATCTGCCTCCACGAGCCAATCACCTCCCACCAGGCCCCATTTTCAACACTGGCGATTAAAACTAAACATGAGGTTTAGGTGGGGACACAGATCCAAACCACATGGCTGACAATGCCTGGTTTTATTTTTATCATATTTTCTATAATCTAGTGTTTTCACCTGAATTCCTCAGTGTATGAGAATTATAAGTATTTTAAATCCTTTAACCACTCTTGCAATAAAATTATTTACTAGTTTTGAGTTGAAATGTTATCTTAGAAACAATATTAGAAATTATATATGACAATCTGAAAGATAAATACAAGAAAATGTGTCCCCTTTAAACATTTCCATTCTTTGTTCTGCCACCTAAATTGCAGCAACAAACACATCATTCAGACACTCTACAGAGGCACATGGATGTGCTGTCAATTTATTATTTTTTTAACTGAAATGCTTATTCAAGTTATTTTACCCGGATCACTTGTATCCACGAACCAGAAGTACGACAGAACTGAGAACACAGAGTGGCAAATCTCTCACCGTGAATGTGGTTTGTCAAGGCCAAGGATTTGTACTTTTCTTCCTCCTATTGTAGCAAATGCCTTGAAAGAGTGCTAGCTGTACAGAGTGCTACAACATGTGTTGCAGCATTCTGTGTGACCCTTTGAAAGTAAAAGTTTCCCTTAAAATGTAATAACTAATATATTAACAAAGTTATTTTATATCCTCCATTATTTCATTGATGCTAAGATAATCTTGGGAGATAGATATTTGCATGACTTCATTAAACAATGAAGCTGAGGTTCGCAGGGGCAGACCAACTCTACATGACAGTACTAAAAGCCAGATTTTCTGACCAAAACTCTTAGAAAACCATGAAAGCCCCTCTAATGTTTAATAGACACCAGAATTTATTTAATCCGTCCCATCTTTAGCTCTTCTAATTATATTCAATGCTATTTGTTGAAAACTATCAAAATTCTAGTATTGTAAGGATACCATGTGTCCTTTTGGTGTTTTGTTTTTATTCCATGTCTAAGAAACTCACTATATTAGTATGTCCTAAATATGAACTGATTGTCAACTCTTAGTTGAATTTTTCTTTCTGTTTGTAATAAGTAAGCCAGTTTCCCACTGTCTACTTCCATAGTCTTTCAAACTTTGAATTTAGAAGCTATCCACCTTCTTTTTTAAAATAGTCCAAATTCCAAAGCATAATATGGTATAAGCAGAGCTACATGCTATTGGTAACTCTATCATTTATTCAGTACCTGGAAAAAATGAGTAGATGAAATGAGTGCTTCAACAAATTTGGAGTCTGTTGGACACCTTTCTAAATTATCCATTTTATTACCTATCTGAATGATCCTGATTCTACAACAGAGTTTCACACTGAATCTGTCTTTGTAATATAGGTTTCCCCTAATGGAAAGAAAAGTAATTTTTATTAATTATTAACTTAATATAAGATTTCTTTGTTTGTAATTGTGAGCTAATAAAATGTATCAACAGCTTGTCTTATCTTTTGTGAAGTGACCCATTAAAAATGTTTATTATACTTTCTATTCTCCTGGCAATTTATTTCAAATATTTCATTCAGACATATACTGTCAAAATTTTCTCAACCCTTTCTCTTCTTGGCTCCAATAATTTTGTGTCTACTGAACATACAGCATTTTGTGCCATCTCTTATGCAGTGTTGTTTCACTGAATATTTTATTAAAATTATTTATTTAGAAATAATTACAGACATACAGAAGAGTGAAATAATACTACAAATGGTTCCTGTGTACTCTAGCTAGCTTCCCCCAATGCAAGAATCTCACATAACCATCCTACAATTGCTAAAAAACTCATATTGGCAAAATGCTATTAACTAAACTAAAGACTTTATTCAGTTTCCATCAGCTTTTCCACTAACGTCCTTTTCCTGTACCAGGATCTAACTCAGGTTTGCCCTTGGAATTTAGTTGCCATGTCTTCTTCATTCTAATAGTTACTCAATTTTTCCTCGTCATTCATGAAGAGGGCACTTGTGACCACATATTTTATGGAATGCACTTCAATTTGTGTTTGTCTGACATTTTCTTATGAATAGACTGAGGTTATGGACTTTTGGAGATACTATTGCAAAAGTAATGAGCCGTTCTGTGCAAATTATACCCGGAAATACATGACATTGATGTGTTATTTCTGGAGAAGTTACAAGCACACAGAATTAAGATGCATTTGTTAACTGGAAAACTTTTATAAAGAAAACTTATTATATTCCATTATTCCCTCATTTATTTAAGCAATCATTATATCATGAATATTTATTTTATTAGAATAAAATAAAATAAGTTGTATTTCTTAGGAGTTGTAATTTAAGAATTACAACTTAGAGTTGTAACTCAAGGAATTCCAGTCTATTGATTGTTATTTGGATTATTTTTTGTGAATTTGTTCTAACTTTGGCCATTGTGAGTTCTTTTGGAGTTGTAACTCAAAGAATTCTGGTCTATTTATTGTTATTTGGATTATTTTTGTGAAATTTGTTCTAACTTTGGCCATGGCAGTTCTTTCTAGTTAGCTCCTGTATCTTTTTGACTTTTCTGGCACCACCAGACTTTCAGGCATATTTTAGATGATTTCCTGTACCAGCCCTGGAATCAACCACTACTACTTCAAGAAGCTCTGATACTTTTAAACAGAAAAAAAAAATATTTAGAAAGCAAGATCTTGGAGCTTAATAAGCTCCTGACATCTGGGATACAACTGCTTCTAGAATATCATACGTATGAATACTAATTAATGCATGCATACTATATTTGTTTCTGCATCTAAGTAGCTGTTTGCATTTTAAAAAGAACACTTGAGTTGACATTAGTTCATTCTATTATTCCCACTTGGCTCATTAACGACATCTTCCTACAACATAAGTAATCTGGCTTTCATTATCTAAAATATATTTGCTTATGTCTTCAAACATAGTATACACATAAAATGTTTCATAATTGTTATCCCAGGCCCATTTCAAAAACAAATTTACCAATTGGAAGACATTGTTTGGATGTAGTAATTATTGCCCTTAGTCTTATGGAATCTGGTCAAAATAACTGGTTTCAAGGCTACTTCGATCAGCTCTTTTCTTCCCTACCCATTTCAGTGTAGTCATTCATTTGTCACATTCTGGATTCCATCTTGGGTTCTCTTGATATCCCGGTTGATTTTTTTCTTAATATATATATATATATTATTTATACTGTAGGCTTGAATGAGTTTTGACAAATGCATAAAGTTCTGTATCCATCACCACAGTACCAGATAGAAGAGTTCAATCACCCCCCAAATTATCTTGTGCTACCCTTCTGTAATTACCACCTACCTCTGCTCTCAACCACTATTCTGTTTTCTGACTCCATAGTTTTTCCTTTCAGAGAATGGTGTATTAGTAGAAGTACATAATACACATTCTTTTGTGGCTGGCTTCTTTCATACAGCAATACAAATTTAAGATCTACCAGGATAGGTAGAAGGGATGGCAACTTCCAAAATGATAGCATCAAGACTTTCATAGACCAACTACTCTTCAGCAAATCAACCATGGGTGGTGAAAATCATGATTAAAAACAACCATGTAACACTTCTGTAAATCATCGTAGGAGCATACAGCAAAGAAAGAAATGCTTAGAGAAGTAAAATCTGCTAAATTTCAATAAGAACATCAATAGTAGGACCAAATATCAGACTTAACAGATAAAATCCTCAAAACAGTCACTATAAAAATGTACAGACAACTAAAGGAAACCAACACCCTTTTATGATAAAACTCAGCAACTCAAAATACAGAGGAATCTTCATATCCTGATAAAAGGTACACATGAAAAGAACACAGTAAACTTTATTCTTAATGGTAAAAGATTGAATGCATTGTTTTTCAATCAGAAACAAGACAAGGATATTGGCTCTCACCACTGCTATTTAACAATCTACTAGAGGTCCTAGCCAGGGAGATAAAGAAAGTAAAAGAAAAGGGAAAACAGAAGACAAGACAAGAAAGGCATCCAGATTGAATAGGAAGATAATACAATCTTGCATTTAGAAAATCCTAAGAAATTCACATCAAAAAAAAAAATGCTACTGGAACTAATAAGTGAATTCACCATGATGGAAGCATACAAGATTAACATACAAAATAATTTTTATTTCTATGTAACAGCAATTAAAACAAAAATACAAAAGTGAAATTAAGAAATAATTTCATTTACAGTAGCATCAAAAAGAAAAAAATTACTCAGGTATAAATTTAACCAAAGAAGTGAAAGACTTGTTCACTAAAAATTGAAAAACATTTTTTGAAGCAATTAAAGAAGACATAAGTAAATGGAAAATCATATCACCTTCATCAATCAGAAGACTTAATTAATATTGACAAGACATCAATATGAACTAAAATAACTTGCAGATTCAATGCAATTCCTAATAAAATCCCAACAGATTCATAGAAAAAACTGCCAAGGTATTCCTAAAATTCATATGGAAATGGAAGGGGGGAACCATACGCCCATATAAAAGATTACCTGAATTTATACATAGATGTACTATTAATAGTAGCCCAAATTTGGATACAATCCAAATGTCTATAACAGATAAATGGCTAAGTAAAATGTGGTATACCCACACTACAGAATATTATTCAGCCATATAAAGGAATAAAGCACTGATACATGCTGCAACATGAAAGAACACTGAAAACACCATTCTAAGTCAAAGAAGACACTCAAAAAAGTACACATTTTCAATAATTATATTTATATTAAATGTTCAAAATAGGCAAATTCATGAAAACAGAAAGTAGATTATGTTACTAGGGGTAAGGGGAGGGAAGAAGGGTGTGTCTGCTAATGATGTTTCTTTTAGCAGTTATGAAAATGTCATGAAATTAGATGGTGATGGTTGTACAATTCTGTGAATGTGCTAAACTCTGTGGATTATATACTTTAATTAAAAGGTAATTTTACAGTACATGACTATCCCAATAAAGGTAAAAAGATCACATAGTGCATGATTCCATTCATGTAACATCCTTCAGTTGATAAAATTATAAAGATGGAAGACAAATTAATGATGGCCATGGATCAGGGACAAGGGACAGTATGGGTGTGACTCACAGGGGATAGCATGAAGGAGCTCTTTGTGCTGATGGAACAGCTCTGTGTTTTGGTTGTGGTCATGGTTACAAAAATCTACACATGTATTAAAATGACAAAGAACTCTATATATACACACATTGTAACTATGTCAGATTCCTTGTTTTGCTGTTATACTATAATTATATAAGATGTAATTATTGAGGGAAACCAAGTGAGGAGTCCACGAGACTCTAACAACTTTCAAGATATTCTGTGAATCCAATTATTTCATATTTAAAAATAACTTCCATGGTCATTAAATCTCATCTTTATCATCAATGTCCTGATTATTAATTTGGCTCTCCATGAGTTCCCTAATACCTGAAAACTATGCCCTGGCACATAGACATCAAGTGTTGCGGGCTTTGAAGCAAATCTCTCATTGCAAATATATAACTTGGCATTTTAATTTTTTTCTTGAGAGACAGAAGTTTGCTCTTGTTCCCCAGGTTGGAGTGCAATGGCACAATCTCGGCTCACTGCAACCTCCACCTCTTGGGTTCAAGCCATTCTCCTGCCTCAGTCTCCAAACTAGCTGGGACTACAGGCATATGCCACCATGCCTGACTAGATTTTTGTATTTTTAGTCGAGACAGGGTTTCACTATGTTGGTGAGGTTGGCCTTGAACTCCTGACCTCAGGTGATCCACCTATCTCAGCCTCCCAAAGTGCTGGGATTACAGGCATGAGCCACCATGCTTGGCCTTAGCTTGGCATTTTTGTTTGTTAATAAATCTCACATTTTTCTGTGAAAGAATAAGCCAAATTGTGATTCTTTTTCCCTGGTGCTTAGCATACTGCCTTGCACAGCTGGCATTCATAAAATATTTGATAATAAATGAAGTCTGAATCTTCAGGCCTCAGAAAACAAACTGAGCTGTGGTGGCTTCACATCAGGACTGTGAAGCTCAGCCTAAAGGAAACATCAATGTCAATTTAAGGAATCTTCTTTTCTATGCATAGGTTTCTGAGTCGCCGAAAAAAAAATAGTCCATATTTAATTGTACTTGTACTAAAGTTTGCATAAAAATACTTCCCTGAGCTTAAAGATCACAGTAAGCACTATCTCTAGGAGAATCCCCTAATTTAAACAAGTCCCAATTATAGCCCATAAGTGTCTTCTGGATGAAGGTCACTTTTTCAAAGTCATGATGTCATTGAGTGCCTGTTTAAGAGGATGACAGAGTATAGAAGAGCATCTTGCCTCACTGTGTTTGCTCCTGTACAAAGGTATCCCTCAGGTTAGGTGCTGGCTTCCCCCTACTTTAGTGACAATTTGAGAATAAGTAAAATGGAGCTCTCAGGAACTAGGAACTGAATCTTAACCCAGAAAAGCTCTTTCAAACAAATTTTATGATCCCAAATGGTCAAAATGGAGCTTAGAGCAGGTTACTTTAGCCCAATTGTAGTTCAATAAATAGAATTCCCCAAGATGGTCACACACATTCATATATTGAAGTATCTGATTTCTAGTAACCTGAAGCACAGCATACCTTTTACGGTGCTCATTCATTGGTCGTCCATAGCTTGATTATTATCAGAATTTGAGTTTACTAGAAGCTGAGGACCATAGTTCTGACTAACAGGGTATAAGACAAAGGTCAAATAGTTATAGTGGGCAAGATCCCAAAAAAATCACACAATGTATGTTTTTTGGTAGGTTGTGTTAAAGATGACTTGGACCTGAAGACTTCTATCTTCTAAACTAAAGCTCCACCATGGGACTGGTATCCCCTACATTTGTCAACTGTAGACATACACAGGGATATCTACATCCTGGGTCATGCTGCTGAGCTCCATTGCCCAGAAGAATCCTCAGGATCAGCAGAATCCACTCCTGCTGGTATGAGTCCATATGCTCCACTTCCAGTAGCTGGCATAATAATATATGGTGTTACAATTTGAATATAGATCAAACTCTCTAACGTAGCATACAGATATTCCAGAACTGACTCTTAGATTCCCCATTTTCATCTCACCATCTCTCGCCTGCACACTATTCTCTGGCCATACACACTACCTGAATTTCTCATATTTCCCCAACAGTATCACACCTACCATTTCTATGACAGTTACTACTTCTGCCTAAAGTGCTTACCCCTTCACCACATTTTCCAGCAAACATCTTACCATCTCTTAAAAAATCAGAATTAAATAAATGAAGTACAAATCCTTAAAATAAATTAAAACTTACAGAAAACTGAGGCATGGAGAAGTTGAGTAATGCCCGAAGACACCCACCAAGTAAGTGACAGAGCCCAAAGAAAAAGCCAGGTCTGTCTGACTGTGAAAAACATATATACAGCCACAGCACTCTATCTAAAATATTCTATGGTTCTAGAATGGAATCTTTGCAGAATCTTTTAAAAATTCAGGTATCCATAACTCCCTCCTAAACCTGTGTTTTCTCTTGCTGGAGCTCTGGGATCTGCATATTGGGAAACCTTCCCAGGTAACTCTGAGCAACAATGTATTTGAGAACCACCACCTCATGAAATAGAAGGGCTTAGAACAAGTATTGACACTTCAGTGTACCACAAGGAATTGGATAGCGTCTGAAACCAATTTTGGTGATATACCATTTTTCAAAAAAGTTAAATGAGACTTTTCTATTTTACAAAACTGAGAATCTGTAGAGAAGTACTTCCAGGAGTAACTGCATTCTGGTAACATTTAATTACATTTTGTAAATTAGCAAAAATCTGTTTTGTAAAGAAAAATGAATTTAAATTATCTTTCATTTAAATTCTTGACAAGGGATCAACTACAATTGTGTGGAGAATAGATTTGATTTGAACATTTGATTGAGTGTGTAGCTGTCTTAGTGGTCCTCAGACATCAAAATTAAAATCTCAAGCATGATGAAGAAATATTAATAATATTTCAGGCTTTATACTACTCAGTGTTTCGTGTTTTGGGAACACCAAAAGGAAGATTATTATAATCAATAAGTGAAATGACACACAAATGAAAACCATAGCATATATGGGGCTCCCCCTTTGCCACTATACGCTTTCACATTTTTAAAAAATTCAAGGCTCTTTGTCTTTGCATTTATGTAATGTGAGATATTTGAAATGAAATTTGTTTTGCGTTATTTTTGCTTTTTATTTAAAGTAAATTTAGACTTGCAAAAAAGTTGCAAAGTGAAGTTTTCACATACTCCCATCTCAACTTCTACTATTAACATCTTACCTAACCGTGGTAAAAGTATCAAAACCAAAAAATCAAAATGGATACAGGGCAATTAACTAATCTACAGACTTTGTTTGAATTTTGGCAAGTGGCCCAATAAGGTTCTTTTCTCTGGATTAGGAAGCAATCTAGAATCCCACATGGCATAAAAGTGTCATGTTGTTTAGCCTTCTCCAATCTGAAACTGTTCTTCAGGTTTTGTCTTCCATAAACTTGATGCTTCTGAAGAATACTGGTCAGCTATGTCATTGTCCCCAAGTTTGAGCTGGCCAGATGTTTTTCCACAATTAAACTAAAGTCATGCATTTCCGGCAGGAAATTAAGGTTATACATCATATCAAGGGGCACATGATGTGGAAGTTCATGTATGATGAATGATGACTTGGTTATATACTTAGGATGTATGATGACTTGGTTAAGATGGTGTCTATAAGATTCCTTCACAGTAATGAAGGAATTTTCCTTTGTAATGAAGAAGATGGAAAAATACTATGTCTAACAATGAAAACTATGTACATAGCAACAGCACTCTATCTAAAATATTCTATGGTTCTAGAATGAAATCCTTGCAGCATCTTTTAAAATTCAGATATCCCTAACTCCATCCTATACCTGTATTTTCTCTTGCTGGAACTCGGATCTGTATATTGAAAAAGTTTCCCAGGTGACTCTGAGGCATCCGCCAATGGTCCTTTTCCAAAACAATTATTAATATGGTGTTTACCTAATGGTAATTTTCTATTTCTCTTCTTCCTTCTAGGTTTATTAATTGAAATTCTATATTTCAGATTTACTTATTTATGTATTCAACTATGTATTTAATTTTGTATGACTTCATGAATATTTATTTTATTCTGAAAAGTTGAATCCAGTAATACAATTTGTTATACAAATTGTCCCAAAGTGGCTGTTGAAAACTCTTAATGTTTCCTCTTTGTACTTCTGCCATGTTCCTATCATTTTGTGAGCACTTTCTTACTTAACAGAACCACAAGATGTTTCAAGATTGTATTATATTTGAGGTAAAGTACGGGATGGATTATTTAGTATTGCTCAGATACCAAAAAACAAGACTTTTTTTTCCTCACTCACCCCGACCATTGCAGATTCTGATGTCTTATATCTCTTTCTGAAAATTTTGTTTCCCTCACACTCCAAAACACTGTATTTACCAGAGAATACTGAATAAATGTGAGGTAACTATCAAATGCCTTAGTATAGAAAAATTGTATTTAAAGAAAGTAGTTTAAAAAGAAGCTAACCATTCATTCCCCTGTGTCAGATTTTCTCTCTGTCTTTTCAACAAAAAACATTTTATTTTAATTAAAAAAACAGAATTCCAATATGTATATAAGTAATTAAAAAGTAATACAGTATTATTATAAATATATCATATACATGTCCAGAACTATAACATTTGCTTACATTATAATCAATATAATAATCCATGCTTTATAAAAATTCCAGTTATTTATTCTTTTATACAATATATTTCTATAGTTTGAATTAGATATATTACGAAAATTCTAAATTCTATGAATAAGTACTTACAAAATATCTAAATTTTTCGAGTACTTCAACTTAACAGCTATGTCAGGATTCTTCTTAAGCACAACGATCAAAACACTTTTCTCAAAAATAGTAAGAAAATATTGCTTTAAAGTTGGAACATTCAGGTTGCCGGTACAATGGAGCAATAACTCTACACCATCTCTCCCACTGAACACAGCTCTAAATCCTGGACAGACTACAAGGAGCAGCTATTTGAGGATTCGAAAGTAAATAGCAGCAGATGGACTGAGGAAGAAGAACAGAATTCAAATACCAGCAAACAAGTGGTAACATGACTAACTTTTCTACTCTTGTATCCCCTGGTCTGAACTCAACACACAACAAACAAAGAAGTGAGCCCTGAAAGGCAGGCAGAAAGAAAAAGCCCAGGAGAAGCCTTCTAGTTCTGGCTTATGGGAAAGGGAATGCAAGACATTCAGAGAGTATGTGAAAAACCCTCAAATTTTTAAGAAATAAATTATTTTGTTCATTTGCCTACCCACCAGACCTCAGGCAATCCTCTGCTGATGGTGATAACAGCAGCAGTGACAAAAGGGGGAATGGGAGTGAACAAAAGACAAAATCCTAAGAAAGGAGACATTCCTCTAGGTTTAAAGAAATCACAGTTTCCAAAGGGTAGAGCCAAATCCCATTGGTCTTTTTCCCTTTGTGATCTCCTGCCACCTTGCCCCAAAGACAGTGCAGTTGTGGAAGTGCACAGTAGATTAGGGTAATGAAAGTCATCATATTTTGTCCAAAAAAACAAATAAAGTATCCCAGAAAACTGGAAATAACCAGGGCGATCATGAGAGAAAAACTTGAGAATATGACTATTTAAAGCTGTTTATGAACCACATAGTTTGCACCAGAATAATTCCTGACAATCTACTTATGCCAAATCCTAAGCCCTATGAAAGACACTAGAAGTCACTGGACATTGTTAGGTCCAGAAACATAAACAAGGCTCCAGGATGATTTGAGCCAAGGTGTTCTTTGGGAGATTACTCCAAACACAACTATTGTAAAACTTTCACACTTGTCTTTCAAAAAAAAAAAAAAAAGTGAGATGGGAGATCACAGCTAACAAGGTCAGGGCAAGGAGGCTGTAACACCACAGTAGGGCACAGTCAGAGGTTCTTGAGGGTATAGGAAATAACTGAAAGAGAATGAGCACCAAGCACAAAGTAAAATAAATTTAGCATATTTATTCTGCTAGAGTAAAGATACATTCAGTTTATCTTGGAAAGGGGCAGGGTAAAGCATGCAGGGCACAACTTTTGAAATGAACCTTCTTCTTAGTAAAACAGCAATTTATCTGGTGAAAATTATTTTTAAAAAGAATTGAAATTCTCTAAAAATTATTATAAGATCATACAGCAAATGAAGAAACATTCATTCAAGAAAATCAACTCAATCTTAGTAAGAATGGTGAGGGTCCATGGCATATGAGCCATGGTTTATTCCATTAACCTCCACCATTACCACCAAGCTCCACACTCCTATATTACAAAAGTGCCTCTAACGGAGGCACTCTACTCCAGGCAGGTGCAGCCAAGATAAGGAGTGCTTACTCTCTACCTACCTTCTACTCTAGGACTATGGCTTTACCCCAAGAGGAGCAGGCTGCTGTGTTTTTCACTTCTCATAGCCTGTGCTGCAGAAGATACATTCTGGGCAGACATAGCAAAAATGACATGGTCTGCCTTCCCCCATCGCATCCCCACATGTAAGGTGGAAGCTCTACCTTAAACATGGCAGACCAAGGAATGGGGTGGGGGAGGTGGTTCTTGTTGCCCCTGCTAAGAATGAAATAAAATGATAGCAGAGGGGTAAAAAAGACATAAGACACATAGAAAACAGAAAGCAAAATAGCAGATGTAAATCCATCCTCTAAATCATAACACTGAGTATGAATGCCTTGAATAACCTAATCAAAAGGTAGATACTTTCAGATTGAATTAAAGAAAAAAAACAGGATCCAACTATTTACCTTCTACATAAGACATACTTTAGAATCAAAGTTACAAACAGGTTGAAAATGAAAAGATATGTAATATAATCAAACACCATGAAAGAGAATAGAGTGGCTACACTAATACCAGAAAGTAGATATTAAAACAAAAATGTTACTAGAATTAGAGAGACCTTCATATTGATAAGGCAGACAAAGGGACCTAACAGATATCAATAAAATTTTCCAACAGAATACCCATTCTTCCAAAAATACATGAAACATTCTAGAAAATAGATTATATGCTAAGATATAACAAGACTCAATGGATATAAAAGAGCTGAAATCACACAAAGTATGTTTTCAAACACAACATGCAATATTAGAAATTAACATTAGAAAGTTTGGGAAATACAAAATAGTGAATACTAAATAAGACATTTCTAAATAATCAAGAATTTAAAAATAATCTATATTAGTGGTCAATTGATTTTGAGAAAGATTGATTGACATGAAAATTCATTATGGAAAAAAAAGTCTTTTCAACAACGGTACTGAGACCATTGGATCTAGGCCAGGCACGATGGCTCATGCCTATTATCCCAGCACTCTGGGAGACCAAGGTGTGGGGATCATCTGAGGCCAAGAATTTCACACCAGCCTGGCCAACATGGTGAAACCACGTCTCTCCTAGAAATACAAAAATTAGCAGGGCATGGTGGTGCACCATTCTAATCCCAGCTACTGGGGAGGCTGAGGCATGAGAGTCACCTGAGTCTGGCAGGCAGAGGTTGCAGTGAGCCAAGATACTGTCAGTGTACTCCAGCCAGGACAACAGAACAGACACAGCTCAAAAAAAATAAATATTTAAAAATTTTTTTTAAAAATCTATTCTTAGCCAGGTACATAATCCTAGCACTTTGGAAGGCTGAGGCAGAAGCATAGGCTGTGGCCAGAGGCTGAGACCAGCCTGGGCAACATAGTGAGATCTCATCTCTACAAAAAATAAACAAAATTATCCAGGTACTACAGCCTGGAGGCAGAGCAAAACCTTGCCTCAAAAAAAAAAAAAAGAAGAAGAAATCTATTCTCCCAACAAATTTGAAGTAGACAATGTATTTTTCTTAATTATAATTACTGTACTGTACTTTAAGTCTCCAGAACTTAATCATAAGTACCTTTATAAATGAAAAGTTTTATATTTGAAAGTTTATACTCTTTGGCCAACATTTCTTTCTAATTTATGGTTAGGAGAGTAAACATATAAACATATTTATATGTTTACTGATTCTTTGGATTTTCTGAGTTTTTACAAAGTGGCATCTCGTGTCTTTTGCCCATTATTCTTTTGTAAATTTTAGTGTTTTCTATCGTTTCTAACAACTCCCAAGATATTTAAGTTACAACAGCATTTGGTCATATTCATTGTGATAACTTTTATATTGTTCTGTAACTAAACTTCATATTTTTATCATAATGGTATGTACTTTACATTTTTTCACTTTTACTGATCAAATTTATCAATTTCTTTTCTTTCTGACATCTTTTTTTTTTTTTGAGATGGCGTTTCACTCATGTTACCCAGGCTGGAGTGCAACGGCGCGATCTCGGCTCACCGCAACCTCCGCCTCCTGGGTTCAGGCAATTCTCCTGCCTCAGCCTCCTGAGTAGCTGGGATTACAGGCACGCGCCACCATGCCCAGCTAATGTTTTGTATTTTTAGTAGAGACGGGGTTTCACCATGTTGACCAGGATGGTCTCGATCTCTTGACCTCATGATCCACCCACCTCGGCCTCCCAAAGTGCTGGGATTACAGGCTTGAGCCACCGCGCCCGGCCTCTGACATCTTTTATTACATTGATGCTTAGAAAATCTTTCTGTTTCTTAAAATCTAACTCATTTTCGTGAATACTTTCTTTCAGTTAAAAATAGTTTACAGTAAACTCTGAAACCTCTCTTATCTGAGAATAAAGCATAGATGTAATTCTAAGAGAAAAATAAGTTAATTTCCTTTGTTTCAAAGAGAAAATGTCTCCCTTTCTCCTTTTATTTGTCATGCTATTTTTATCGCACACCAAATCTCTATGCATGTTTTAAAGTTTTTCTTTATGTTTCATTAATCTATCTCTTTATTTTCTGCTAGCCCCATTATTGTGGTATTGGAATATATTTAATTATGTATGATAATGCTTGCTTCCTTCTCATTACTTATGTTTAGCCATACAAAATATCTGCTATTCCTGTCCACATGTTTTTTTTTTTTTCAGGTAGACTTGAAAAACTATTTTTTAAAAATTTTCAGAAAAATATTATACTGGGACTTTGACTGCAATTATATTAGAGCTATAAGTAATCTGGGAATAACTGATTCCTTAACAATATTCAGTGTTTGCAGCCATGAATGGCTATGTCTCTACATATATTCAAACACTTTCTGTCTCTCAATCAAGTTTAATGTTAACAGTTTTCTGTATCTAGGCCTTGCATTTTTCTTTTCAACCCCCTCAAGAACACGAAGCCTGAAAGCCCTAAAATCTGATAGTGTTTGTATCAGAAAAGATAGTCGATAACATATTACACGTTTTCATTTTGTTACTATAGAAATCATTTGTTTGAGTAAAAGCTTTTTCTTCTAATACAAATTTAGGAGGTTTCCAAAAAGAAATGGATAGTAGAATGCATGCTAATTATGTACTCTATATAGGACTTATAAAAGATGAAACTCTTACGCCTTCAAATAAAATATTATGAATACATTAAGTTCTAAAATAATATGTTAAATTTAGGTGGAGGCTAACAAATGAAAATTAAAATAACTAAAAAGTGAGCAAAGCTGGAGAATAAAGTAAAGAAAAAACTCCCACATATTTTATAATTGGCTATCTTGATCCTGCCAATATTGCAGCCACTAGCCACATGTGGCTACTGAGCACTTGAAATGTGGCTAGTCTGCAATAAGTGCTATAAGCATAAGATGCACAATGGATTTCAAAGACTTAGCACAAACTTTAAAATGTTTCATTAAGGTTCGCCTTTAATTTCTACTTTGAATATTTTAAGTTAAATAAAATATAAAATTTAAATTATACATTTTGCTATTAACAATATTAAATTCATTTTGCTATTTCATTTTAAAATTTTCCCACTACATACTTTCAATGACAAATATGGCTTGCATTATGTTTTTATTGTATAGCACTGTGCTAAACTGTTTTCAAAAATTAGCTGATACAAATTGCATTTGTTTTTTTTTTTGAGACAGTCTCACTCTGTTGCCCAGGCTGGAGTGCAGTGGCATGATCTTGGCTCATGCAACCTCCGCCTCCTGGGTTCAGACGATACTTCTGCTTCAGCCTCCTGAGTAGCTGAGACTACAGGTGTGTACCACCATGCCCAGCTAATTTTTTTGTTTTTAGTAGAGACAGGGTTTCACCATCTTGGTCAGGCTGGTCTTGAACTCCTGACCTTGTGATCTGCCTGCCTCGGCCTCCCAAAGTGCTGGGATTACAGATGTGAGCCACCGCACCCAGCCACAAATTACTCTTTATTCTGGTTGCAAAATGCCCCCAAATAATATTAATTCAGCTTTCTTGATTTTAATTTTTTACACATTAAAAAAATTATGTCTTTGGCTTGCAAGTTCAAGGTTTAGTAAAAGTTAATTATTATACTATATATTTCCACTGTGAAATATTATAGAAGTGTTCAGAAAATACAAAGTACATATGTGGAGCTTGATGAATAAACTATAGCAAATGCAAGAGAGAGAGAGAAACAGAGAAAGAATAATGTTATGAGACATCAAAATATATTTTATGTCTCAAGATCACAAATAATTTCAAAGTTACTAAATAGTAAAAGCTGAAACCCTCTATTATCTTCTTCTTAGTCATTGAGAAGGAATGTATTAATAATAGAATAAACTAATTACAAAAGATATTTGAAAGGATAAAGAGTTCTTGGGCAAATATGCTTAAGACATTTTAAATTATTTTGTCAGATTTTAAACTTTTGTTACATCATTAAACAAGAAAACCTCAAGTTTTATACCTGTTATTTCTTGCTATGAAAAATGCTCAGAGCATTTATATGTAACTCTTCTGTGACACTGAACACTTTCTACCTTAACCTAAACTGTAAAATCCTTGAAATTTTGACAGCTTTGTCTTCTTCATTGACTTTCTACCATCATACCACTCCTTGCCAAACACCAAACACAAGACTATAGACATAGCTGATGTCAGTGACGATTTATTAAATTAAAGAAGGAATGACTAAATGAAGAAGTGAGTATGACCTCGTTTGCCACCGTGTGTTATAGCCTAAAGACATTACATCCATAAAAAAGTGTGTCCAAATTTTGTAGGTATATAGAAGAAAAAGAATATAAATGCCAGTAATGTTATAAGTCCTTGATTCTTATTCGACATTTTTAATGTTTCCTCTTAAATAGTAACACAGGAAGTTTTTTGCAACAGGATAATTTTCTCAACTAAACAAAATAAAACTGTACATTATTGCCTTACACTTTATATATTATAAAACTGGGAGCTTAAACTCCCCATTTTTATTTTATCACCTAAGTCGGAAATACATTATTTCTTCAAATATTTAAAATATTATACGTTATATTTAAAATATTTGGATATACCATATTATTTGTGTGTTTTTATTATTAATAACAAAAATATTTATTTTGTTATTAATAATAATTTTATTATT